>NW_027464920.1:25200-127200 GCF_043290135.1 Rhipicephalus microplus
GTCTGTTAGATCTCAATATTATTGCGTAAAACACTGAAAACGAGCCGTTAAGTTTACACTTGTTTCCCTCATTCATTAACGAGGGTCTCGTACTGGAAGACTTGGTGCCTCTAGGTTATATACGGTTGACCATTGGTCAGCTGCCAGTCAGTAATATGTTCACGTGCTACGTGACGCCAAACAGGCTTATAATTAGTGTGCCACACTCGCCGTCATGGTACTAGTGGCGCTGACTGTAACTGCCGTTTAAATTGACACAGATACCCAATAAAGTGGCTGGGAAGATGGCTGTCGTGGTAGCTCAGTGGTAGACCTTCGAACGCGTTATTCGAAGGTCGCAGGTTCGGATCCTGTCCAAGGAAAGGTATCTTTCTACCTACTTTTCTTTCTTCTCCTTTACAATACAGTTGGCCTAATAACTTACCCTGTACCTTTGTTGGAATTATTGTCTACTATATCTCATTATTATTGTGTAAAACACGAAAAACGAGCTGTTAAGTTTACACTTGTTTCCCTTAGTCATTAGCGAGGGTCTCGTACTGGCAGACTTGTTCCCTCTAGGTTGTATACGGTGGACTATTGGTCAGCAGCCAGTTAGCAATATGTTCACGTGCTACGTGACGCCAAACAAGCTCATAAGGAGTGTGCCACGCTCGCCGCCATAGCTACTAGTAGTGCTGACTGACACTACCATGTTTAAATTGACACAGATACCCAATAAAGTGGCTGGGAAGATGGCTGTCGTGGTAGCTCAGTGGTAGTATATCGAACGCGTTATTCGAAGGTCACAGATTTGGATCCTGTCCACGGCAAGGTATCTTTTCACCCACTTTTCTTTCTTTTTCTTTACATTACAGTTGGCCTAATAACTTACCCTGTACCTTCGTGGCATTTATTCTCTGTTAGATCTCAATATTATTGCGTAAAACACTGAAAACGAGCCGTTAAGTTTACACTTGTTTCCCCTATTCATTAACGAGGGTCTCGTACTGGCAGACTTGGTGCCTCTAGGTTTTTTACGGTGGACTATTGGTCAGCTGCCAGTTAGCAATGTGTTCACGTGCTACATGACGCCAAACAGGCTCACAAGGAGTGTGCCACGCTTGCCGCCATGGCTACTAGTGGC
The DNA here is from genome assembly GCF_043290135.1 of Rhipicephalus microplus. Lineage (NCBI taxonomy): Eukaryota > Metazoa > Arthropoda > Arachnida > Ixodida > Ixodidae > Rhipicephalus > Rhipicephalus microplus. Next base: position 26,327 of record NW_027464920.1, read on the forward strand.
GCTTACTGACACTCCCGCGTTTAAATTGACATAGATACCCAATAAAGTGGCTGGGAAGATGGCTGTCGTGGTAGCTCAGTGGTGGAGCATCGAACGCGTTATTCGAAGGTCGCAGGTTCGGATCCTGTCCACTGCAAGGTATCTTTTCACCCACTTTTCTTTCTTTTCCTTTACATTACAGTTTGCCTAATAACTTACCCTGTATTTTCGTGGGAATTATTGTCTGTTATATCTCATTATTATTGTGTAAAACACGAAAAACGAGCTCTTAGGTTTACACTTGTTTCCCTTATTCATTAGCGAGGGTCTCGTACTGGCAGACTTGGTGCCTCTAGGTTGTATACGATGGACTATTGGTCAGCTGCCAGTTAGCAATATGTTCACGTGCTACGTGACTCCAGAAGGGCTCACAAGGAGTGTGCCATGCTCGCCGCCATATCTACTAGGGGCGCTGATTGACCCTCCCACGTTCAAATTGACATAGATACCCAATAAAGTGGCTGGGAATATGGCTGTCGTGGTAGCTCAGTGATAGAGCATCGAACGCATTATTCGAAGGTTGCAGGTATGAATCCCGTCCACGGCAAGGTATCTTTTCACCCACTTTTCTTCTCATTTACATTACAGTTGGCCTAGTAACTTACCCTGTACCTTCGTTGGCAATATTGTCTGTTATATCTCATTAATATTGTGTAAACCACAAAACACGAGCTCTTAAGTTTACACTTGTTTCCCTTAATTATTAACGAGGGTCTCGTACTGGCATGCTTGGTGCCTCCAGTTTGTATATGGTGGACTATTGGTCAGCTGCCAGTTAGCAATATGTTCACGTGCTACGTGACGCCAAACAGGCTCATAAGGAGTGTGCCACGCTCTCCGCCATGGCTACTAGTGGCGCTGACTGACACTCTCACGTTTAAGTTGACATAGATACCCAATAAAGTGACTGGGAAAAAGGCTTTCGTAGTAGCTCAGTGGTAGACCATTGAACGCGTTATTCGAAGGTCGCAGGTTCGGATCCTTTCCAAGGCAAGGTATCTTTTCACAAACATTTCGTTCTTCTCATTTACATTACAGTTGGCCTAATAACTTACCCTGTACCTTCGTTGGCATTATTGTCCGTTAGATCTCATTATTAATGTGTAAAACACAAAAAACGAGCCCCTAAGTTTACACTTGCTTCCCTTATTCATTAACGAGGGTCTCATAGTGGCAGGCTTGGTGCCTTTAGGTTGTGTACGGTGGACTATTGGTCAGCTGCCAGTTAGCAATATGTTCACGTGCTACGTGACGCCAAACAGGCTCATAAGGAGGGTGCCGCGCTCGCCGCCCTGGCTACTAGTGGCGCTGACTGACACTCTCGCGTTTAAATTGGCATAGATACCCAATAAAGTGGCAGGCAAAATGGCTGTTGTGGTAGCTCAGTGGTAGACCATCGAACGCCTTATTCGAAGGTCACAGGTTTGGATCCTGTCCACGGCAAGGTATTTTTCACCAAATTTTCTTCTCATTTACATTACAGTTGGCATATTAACTTACCCTGTACCTTCGTTGGCGTGATTGTCTATTATATCTTAATAATTATGTGTAAAACACAAAAAAACGAGCCTTTAAAATTACACTTGTTTCCCTCATTCATTAACGAGGGTCTCGTACTGGCAGACTTGGTGCCTCTAGGTTGTATACGGTGGGCTATTGGTCAGCTGCCAGTTAGCAATATGTTCACGTGCTACGTGACGCCCAACAGGCTCATAAGGAGGGTGCCACGCTCGCCGCCCTGGCTACTAGTGGCGCTGACTGACACTCTCGCGTTTAAATTGATATACATACTCAATAAAGTGGCTGGGAAGATGGCTGTCATATTAGCTCAGTGGTAGACCATCGAACGCGTTATTCGAAGGTCGCCGGTTCGGATCCTGTCCACGGCAAGGTATCTTTCTACCTACTTTTCTTTCTTCTCCTTTACAATACAGTTGGCCTAATAACTTACCCTGTACCTTTGTTGGAATTATTGTCTACTATATCTCATTATTATTGTGTAAAACACGAAAAACGAGCTGTTAAGTTTACACTTGTTTCCCTTAGTCATTAGCGAGGGTCTCGTACTGGCAGACTTGTTCCCTCTAGGTTGTATACGGTGGACTATTGGTCAGCTGCCAGTTAGCAATATGTTCACGTGCTACGTAACGCCAAACAAGCTCATAAGGAGTGTGCCACGCTCACCGCCATAGCTACTAGTAGTGCTGACTGACACTACCACGTTTAAATTGACACAGATACCCAATAAAGTGGCTGGGAAGATGGCTGTCGTGGTAGCTCAGTGGTAGTACATCGAACGCGTTATTCGAAGGTCGCAGATTCGGATCCTGTCCACGGCAAGGTATCTTTTCACCCACTTTTCTTTCTTTTTCTTTACATTACAGTTGGCCTAATAACTTACCCTGTACCTTCGTGGCAATTATTGTCTGTTAGATCTCAATATTATTGCGTAAAACACTGAAAACGAGCCGTTAAGTTTACACTTGTTTCCCTCATTCATTAACGAGGGTCTCGTACTGGCAGACTTGGTGCCTCTAGGTTGTTTACGGTGGACTATTGGTCAGCTGCCAGTTAGCAATATGTTCACGTGCTACGTGACGCCAAACAGGCTCACAAGGAGTGTGTCACGCTTGCCGCCATGACTACTAGTGGCGCTTACTGACACTCCCACGTTTGAATTGACATAGATACCCAATAAAGTGGCTGGGAAGATGGTTGTCGTGGTAGCTCAGTGGTGGAGCATCGAACGCGTTATTCGAAGGTCGCAGGTCTGGATCCTGTTCAAGTAAAGGTATCTTTTTACCTACTTTTCTTTCTTCTCCTTTACATTACAGTTGGCCTAGTAACTTACCCTGTACCTTCATTGGAATTATTGTCTGTTATATCTCATTATTATTGTGTAAAACACGAAAAACGAGCTTTTAGGTTTACACTTGTTTCCCTTATTCATTAGCGAGGGTCTCGTACTGGCAGACTTGGTGCCTCTAGGTTGTATACGATGGACCATTGGTCAGCTGCCAGTTAGCAATATGTTCACGTGCTACGTGACTCCAGAAGGGCTCACAAGGAGTGTGCCACGCTCGCCGCCATATCTACTAGGGGCGCTGATTGACCCTCCCACGTTCAAATTGACATAGATACCCAATAAAGTGGCTGGGAATATGGCTGTCGTGGTAGCTCAGTGATAGAGCATCGAACGCATTATTCGAAGGTTGCAGGTATGAATCCCGTCCACGGCAAGGTATCTTTTCACCAACTTTTCTTCTCATTTACATTACAGTTGGCCTAGTAACTTACCCTGTACCTTCGTTGGCAATATTGTCTGTTATATCTCATTAATATTGTGAAAACCACAAAACACGAGCTCTTAAGTTTACACTTGTTTCCCTTAATTATTTACGAGGGTCTCGTACTGGCAGACTTGGTGCCTCTAGGTTATATACGGTTGACTATTTGTCAGCTGCCAGTCAGCAATATGTTCACGTGCTACGTGACGCCAAACAGGCTCATAAGGAGTGTGCCACGCTCTCCGCCATGGCTACTAGTGGCGCTGACTGACACTCTCACGTTTAAGTTGACATAGATACCCAATAAAGTGGCTGGGAAGATGGCTGTCGTGGTAGCTCAGTGGTAGACCTTCGAACGCGTTATTCGAAGGTCGCAGGTTCGGATCCTGTCCAAGGAAAGGTATCTTTCTACCTACTTTTCTTCTCCTTTACAATACAGTTGGCCTAATAACTTACCCTGTACCTTTGTTGGAATTATTGTCTACTATATCTCATTATTATTGTGTAAAACACGAAAAACGAGCTGTTAAGTTTACACTTGTTTCCCTTAGTCATTAGCGAGGGTCTCGTACTGGCAGACTTGTTGCCTCTAGGTTGTATACGGTGGACTATTGGTCAGCTGCCAGTTAGCAATATGTTCACGTGCTACGTGACGCCAAACAAGCTCATAAGGAGTGTGCCACGCTCGCCGCCATAGCTACTAGTAGTGCTGACTGACACTACCACGTTTAAATTGACACAGATACCCAATAAAGTGGCTGGGAAGATGGCTGTCGTGGTAGCTCAGTGGTAGCACATCGAACGCGTTATTCGAAGGTCGCAGATTCGGTTCCTGTCCACGGCAAGGTATCTTTGCACCCACTTTTCTTTCTTTTTCTTTACATTACAGTTGGCCTAATAACTTACCCTGTACCTTCGTGGCAATTATTGTCTGTTAGATCTCAATATTATTGCGTAAAACACTGAAAACGAGCCGTTAAGTTTACACTTGTTTCCCTCATTTATTAACGAGGGTCTCGTACTGGCAGACTTGGTGCCTCTAGCTTGTGTACGGTGGACTATTGGTCAGCTGCCAGTTAGCAATATGTTCACGTGCTACGTGACGCCAAACAGGCTCACAAGGAGTGTGTCACGCTTGCCGCCATGGCTACTAGTGGCGCTGACTGACACTCCCACGTTTGAATTGACATAGATACCCAATAAAGTGGCTGGGAAGATGGTTGTCGTGGTAGCTCAGTGGTGGAGCATCGAACGCGTTATTCGAAGGTCGCAGGTCTGGATCCTGTTCAAGGAAAGGTATCTTTTTACCTACTTTTCTTTCTTCTCCTTTACACTACAGTTGGCCTAGTAACTTACCCTGTACCTTCATTGGAATTATTGTCTGTTATATCTCAATAATATTGCGTAAAACACTGAAAACGAGCCGTTAAGTTTACACTTGTTTCCCTTATTCATTAACGAGGGTCTCTTACTGGCAGACTTGGTGCCTCTAGGTTGTTTACGGTGGACTATTGGTCAGCTGCCAGTTAGAAATATGTTCACGTGCTACGTGACGTCAAACAGGCTCATAAGGAGTGTTCCACGCTTGCCGCCATGGCTACTAGAGGTGCTGACTGACACTCCCACGTTTAAATTGACATAGATACCCAATAAAGTGGCTGGGAAGATGGCTGTCGTGGTAGCTCAGTGGTGGAGCATCGAACGCGTTATTCGAAGGTCGGAGGTTCGGATCCTGTCCAAGGCAAGGTATCTTTTCACCCACTTTTGTTTCTTCTCATTTACGTTACAGTTGGCCTAATACCTTACCCTGATCCTTTGTTGGCATTACTGTCGATTAGATCTCAATAATATTGTGAAAAACACGAAAAACCAGCATTTAAGTTTACACTTGTTTCCCTCATTCATTAACGAGGGTCTCGTACTGGCAGACTTGGTGCCTCTAGGTTGTATAGGATGGACTATTGGTCAGCTGCCAGTTACCAATATGTTACCAATATGGAAGAAGGCTGTCGTGGTAGCTCAGGGGTAGACCATCGAACGCGTTATGCGAAGGTCGCAGATTTGGATCCTGTCCACGGCAAGGTATCTTTTCACCCACTATTTTTTCTTCTCCTTTACAACACAGTTTGCCTAATAACTTACCCTGTACCTTCGTGGGAATTATTGTCTGTTAGATCTCAATATTATTGCGTAAAACACTAAAAACGAGCCTTTAAGTTTACGCTTGTTTCCCTCATTCATTAACGAGGGTCTCGTACTGGCAGACTTGGTGCCTCTAGGTTGTATACGGTGGACTATTGGTAAGCTGCCAGTTAGCAATATGTTCACGTGCTACGTGATGCCAAAAGGGTTCACAAGGAGTGTGCCATGCTCGCAGCCATGGCTACTAGGGGAGCTGACTGACACTCTCACGTTTAAATTGGCATAGATACCCAATAAAGTGGCTGGGAAGATGGCTGTCGTGGTAGCTCAGTGGTAGACCATCGAACGTGTTATTCGAAGGTCGCAGATTCGGATCCTGTCCACGGCAAGGTATCTTTTCAACCACTTTTCTTTCTTCTCCTTTACATTACAGTTGGCCTAATAACTTATCCTGTACCTTCGTGGGAATTATTGTTTGTTAGATCTCAGTATATTTGCGTAAAACATTAAAAACGAGCCGTTAAGTTTACACTTGTTTCCCTCATTCATTAACGAGGGTCTCGTACTGGCAGACTTGGTGCCTCTAGGTTTTATACGGTGGACTATTGGTCAGCTGCCAGTTAGCAATGTGTTCACATGCTACGTGACGCCAAACAGGCTCATAAGGAGTGTGCCACGCTCGCCACCATGGCTACTAGTGGCGCTGACTGACACTCCCACGTTTGAAATAAAGTGGCTGGGAAGATGGCTGTCGTATTAGCTCAGTGGTAGACCATCGAACGCGTTATTCGAAGGTCGCAGGTTCGGATCTTGTCCAAGGCAAGGTATCTTTTCACCCACTTTTCTTTTTTCTCATTTACATTACAGTTGCCCTAATAACCTACCCTGTACCTTCGTTGGCATTATTGTCCGTTAGATCTCATTATTATTGTGTAAAACACGAAAACGAGCTCTTAAGTTTACAGTTGTTTCCCTTATTCATTAGCGAGGTTCTCGTACTAGCAGACTTGGTCCCTCTAGGTTGTATACGGTGGACTATTGGTCAGCTGCCAGTTAGAAATATGTTCACGTGCTACGTGACGCCAAAAGGGCTCACAAGGAGTGTGCCACGCTCGCCGCCATGGCTACTTGGGGCGCTGATTGACACTCTCACGTTCAAATTGACATAGATACCCAATAAAGTAGCTGGGAATATGGCTGTCGTGGTAGCTCAGTGATAGAGCATCGAACGCATTATTTGAAGGTCGCAGGCTTGAATCCCGTCCACGGCAAGGTATCTTTTCACCCACTTTTCTTCTCATTTACATTACAGTTGGCCTAGTAACTTACCCTGTACCTTCGTTGGCAATATTGTCTGTTATATCTCATTAATATTGTGTAAAAGACGAAAAACGAGCCTTTAAGTTTACACTTGTTTCCCTCATTCATTAACGAGAGTCTTGTACTGGCAGACTTGGTGCCTCTAGGTTGTATACGGTGGACTATTGGCAAGCTGCCAGTTAGCATTATGTTCACGTGCTACGTGATGCCAAAAGGGTTCACAAGGAGTGTGCCACGCTCGCCGCCATGGCTACTAGGGGCGCTGACTGACACTCCCACGTTTAAATTGGCATAGATACCCAATAAAGTGACAGGCAAGATGGATGTTGTGGTAGCTCAGTGGTACACCATCGAACGCCTTATTCGAAGGTCACAGTTTCGGATCCTGTCCACGGCAAGGTATCTTTTCACCAAATTTTCTTTTCATCTACATTACAGTTGGCATAATAACTTACCCTGTACCTTCGTTGTCATTATTGTCTATTATATCTCAATATTATTGTTTAAAACACGAAAAACCAGCCCTTAAGTTTACACTTGTTTCCCTCATTCATTAACGAGAGTCTTGTACTGGCAGACTTGGTGCCTCTAGGTTGTATACGGTGGACTATTGGCAAGCTGCCAGTTAGCATTATGTTCACGTGCTACGTGATGCCAAAAGGGTTCACAAGGAGTGTGCCACGCTCGCCGCCATAGCTACTAGTAGTGCTGACTGACACTACCACGTTTAACTTGACACAGATACCCAATAAAGTGGCTGGGAAGATGGCTGTCGTGGTAGCTCAGTGGTAGACCATCGAACGCGTTATTCGAAGGTCGCAGATTCGGATCCTGTCCACAGCAAGGTATCTTTTCACCCACTTTTCTTTCTTTTTCTTTACATTACAGTTGGCCTAATAACTTACCCTGTACCTTCGTCGCATGTATTGTCTGTTAGATCTCAATATTATTGTGTAAAACACTGAAAACGAGCCGTTAAGTTTACACTTGTTTCCCTTATTCATTAACGAGGGTCTCGTACTGGCAGACTTGGTGCCTCTAGGTTGTGTACGGTGGACTGTTGGTCAGCTGCCAGTTAGCAATATGTTCACGTGCTACGTGACGCCAAACAGGCTCACAAGGAGTGTGCCACGCTTGCCGCCATGGCTATTAGTGGCGCTGACTGACACTCCCGCGTTTAAATTGACATAGATACCAAATAAAGTGGCTGGGAAGATGGCTGTCGTGGTAGCTCAGTGGTGGAGCATCGAACGCGTTATTCGAAGGTCGCAGGTTCGGATCCTGTCCACTGCAAGGTATCTTTTCACCCACTTTTCTTTCTTTTCCTTTACATTACAGTTTGCCTAATAACTTACCCTGTATTTTCGTGGGAATTATTGTCTGTTAGATCTCAATAATATTGCGTAAAACACTGAAAACGAGCCTTTAAGTTTACGCTTGTTTCCCTCATTCATTAACGAGGGTCTCGTACTGGCAGACTTGGTGCCTCTAGGTTGTATACGGTGGACTATTGGTAAGCTGCCAGTTAGCAATATGTTCACGTGCTACGTGATGCCAAAAGGGTTCACAAGGAGTGTGCCATGCTCGCAGCCATGGCTACTAGGGGAGCTGACTGACACTCTCACGTTTAAATTGGCATAGATACCCAATAAAGTGGCTGGGAAGATGGCTGTCGTGGTAGCTCAGTGGTAGACCATCGAACGTGTTATTCGAAGGTCGCAGATTCGGATCCTGTCCACGGCAAGGTATCTTTTCACCCACTTTTCTTTCTTCTCCTTTACATTACAGTTGGCCTAATAACTTATCCTGTACCTTCGTGGGAATTATTGTTTGTTAGATCTCAGTATATTTGCGTAAAACATTAAAAACGAGCCGTTAAGTTTACACTTGTTTCCCTCATTCATTAACGAGGGTCTCGTACTGGCAGACTTGGTGCCTCTAGGTTTTATACGGTGGACTATTGGTCAGCTGCCAGTTAGCAATGTGTTCACATGCTACGTGACGCCAAACAGGCTCATAAGGAGTGTGCCACACTCGCCACCATGGCTACTAGTGGCGCTGACTGACACTCCCACGTTTAAAATAAAGTGGCTGGGAAGATGGCTGTCGTATTAGCTCAGTGGTAGACCATCGAACGCGTTATTCGAAGGTCGCAGGTTCGGATCCTGTCCAAGGCAAGGTATCTTTTCACCCACTTTTCTTTTTTCTCATTTACATTACAGTTGCCCTAATAACCTACCCTGTACCTTCGTTGGCATTATTGTCCGTTAGATCTCATTATTATTGTGTAAAACACGAAAACGAGCTCTTAAGTTTACAGTTGTTTCCCTTATTCATTAGCGAGGTTCTCGTACTAGCAGACTTGGTCCCTCTAGGTTGTATACGGTAGACTATTGGTCAGCTGCCAGTTAGAAATATGTTCACGTGCTACGTGACGCCAAAAGGGCTCACAAGGAGTGTGCCACGCTCGCCGCCATGGCTACTTGGGGCGCTGATTGACACTCTCACGTTGAAATTGACATAGATACCCAATAAAGTAGCTGGGAATATGGCTGTCGTGGTAGCTCAGTGATAGAGCATCGAACGCATTATTTGAAGGTCGCAGGCTTGAATCCCGTCCACGGCAAGGTATCTTTTCACCCACTTTTCTTCTCATTTACATTACAGTTGGCCTAGTAACTTACCCTGTACCTTTGTTGGCAATATTGTCTGTTATATCTCATTAATATTGTGTAAAAGACGAAAAACGAGCCTTTAAGTTTACACTTGTTTCCCTCATTCATTAACGAGAGTCTTGTACTGGCAGACCTGGTGCCTCTAGGTTGTATACGGTGGACTATTGGCAAGCTGCCAGTTAGCATTATGTTCACGTGCTACGTGATGCCAAAAGGGTTCACAAGGAGTGTGCCACGCTCGCCGCCATGGCTACTAGGGGCGCTGACTGACACTCCCACGTTTAAATTGGCATAGATACCCAATAAAGTGACAGGCAAGATGGATGTTGTGGTAGCTCAGTGGTACACCATCGAACGCCTTATTCGAAGGTCACAGGTTCGGATCCTGTCCACGGCAAGGTATCTTTTCACCAAATTTTCTTCTCATCTACATTACAGTTGGCATAATAACTTACCCTGTACCTTCGTTGGCATTATTGTCTATTATATCTCAATATTATTGTGTAAAACACGAAAAACCAGCCCTTAAGTTTACACTTGTTTCCCTCATTCATTAACGAGAGTCTTGTACTGGCAGACTTGGTGCCTCTAGGTTGTATACGGTGGACTATTGGCAAGCTGCCAGTTAGCATTATGTTCACGTGCTACGTGATGCCAAAAGGGTTCACAAGGAGTGTGCCACGCTCGCCGCCATAGCTACTAGTAGTGCTGACTGACACTACCACGTTTAACTTGACACAGATACCCAATAAAGTGGCTGGGAAGATGGCTGTCGTGGTAGCTCAGTGGTAGACCATCGAACGCGTTATTCGAAGGTCGCAGATTCGGATCCTGTCCACAGCAAGGTATCTTTTCACCCACTTTTCTTTCTTTTTCTTTACATTACAGTTGGCCTAATAACTTACCCTGTACCTTCGTCGCATGTATTGTCTGTTAGATCTCAATATTATTGTGTAAAACACTGAAAACGAGCCGTTAAGTTTACACTTGTTTCCCTTATTCATTAACGAGGGTCTCGTACTGGCAGACTTGGTGCCTCTAGGTTGTTTACGGTGGACTGTTGGTCAGCTGCCAGTTAGCAATATGTTCACGTGCTACGTGACGCCAAACAGGCTCACAGGGAGTGTGCCACGCTTGCCGCCATGGCTATTAGTGGCGCTGACTGACACTCCCGCGTTTAAATTGACATAGATACCAAATAAAGTGGCTGGGAAGATGGCTGTCGTGGTAGCTCAGTGGTGGAGCATCGAACGCGTTAGTCGAAGGTCGCAGGTTCGGATCCTGTCCACTGCAAGGTATCTTTTCACCCACTTTTCTTTCTTTTCCTTTACATTACAGTTTGCCTAATAACTTACCCTGTATTTTCGTGGGAATTATTGTCTGTTAGATCTCAATAATATTGCGTAAAACACTGAAAACGAGCCGTTAAGTTTACACTTGTTTCCCTTATTCATTAACGAGGGTCTCTTACTGGCAGACTTGGTGCCTCTAGGTTGTTTACGGTGGACTATTGGTCAGCTGCCAGTGAGAAATATGTTCACGTGCTACGTGACGTCAAACAGGCTCATAAGGAGTGTTCCACGCTTGCCGCCATGGCTACTAGAGGTGCTGATTGACACTCCCACGTTTAAATTGACATAGATACCCAATAAAGCGGCTGGGAAGATGGCTGTCGTGGTAGCTCAGTGGTGGAGCATCGAACGCGTTATTCGAAGGTCGCAGGTTCGGATCCTGTCCAAGGCAAGGTATTTTTTCACCCACTTTTGTTTCTTCTCATTTACATTACAGTTGGCCTAATACCTTACCCTGATCCTTTGTTGGCATTATTGTCGATTAGATCTCGATAATATTGTGAAAAACACGAAAAACGAGCCTTCAAGTTTACACTTGTTTCCCTCATTCATTAACGAGGGTCTCGTACTGGCAGACTTGGTGCCTCTAGGTTGTATAGGATGGACTATTGGTCAGCTGCCAGTTACCAATATGTTACCAATATGGAAGAAGGCCGTCGTGGTAGCTCAGTGGTAGACCATCGAACGCGTTATGCGAAGGTCGCAGATTTGGATCCTGTCCACGGCAAGGTATCTTTTCACCCACTATTTTTTCTTCTCCTTTACATTACAGTTGGCCTAATAACTTACCCTGTACCTTCGTGGGAATTATTGTCTGTTAGATCTCAATATTATTGCGTAAAACACTAAAAACGAGCCTTTAGGTTTACGCTTGTTTCCCTCATTCATTAACGAGGGTCTCGTACTGGCAGACTTGGTGCCTCTAGGTTGTATACGGTGGACTATTGGTAAGCTGCCAGTTAGCAATATGTTCACGTGCTACGTGATGCCAAAAGGGTTCACAAGGAGTGTGCCATGCTCGCCGCCATGGCTACTAGGGGAGCTGATTGACACTCTCACGTTTAAATTGGCATAGATACCCAATAAAGTGGCTGGGAAGATGGCTGTCGTGGTAGCTCAGTGGTAGACCATCGAACGTGTTATTCGAAGGTTGCAGATTCGGATCCTGTCCACGGCAAGGTATCTTTTCACCCACTTTTCTTTCTTCTCCTTTACATTACAGTTGGCCTAATAACTTATCCTGTACCTTCGTGGGAATTATTGTTTGTTAGATCTCAGTATATTTGCGTAAAACATTAAAAACGAGCCGTTAAGTTTACACTTGTTTCCCTCATTCATTAACGAGGGTCTCGTACTGGCAGACTTGGTGCCTCTAGGTTGTATAGGATGGACTATTGGTCAGCTGCCAGTTACCAATATGTTACCAATATGGAAGAAGGCCGTCGTGGTAGCTCAGTGGTAGACCATCGAACGCGTTATGCGAAGGTCGCAGATTTGGATCCTGTCCACGGCAAGGTATCTTTTCACCCACTATTTTTTCTTCTCCTTTACATTACAGTTGGCCTAATAACTTACCCTGTACCTTCGTGGGAATTATTGTCTGTTAGATCTCAATATTATTGCGTAAAACACTAAAAACGAGCCTTTAGGTTTACGCTTGTTTCCCTCATTCATTAACGAGGGTCTCGTACTGGCATGCTTGGTGCCTCTAGGTTGTATACGGTGGACTATTGGTCAGCTGCCAGTTAGCAATGTGTTCACGTGCTACGTGACGCCAAAAGGGCTCACAAGGAGTGTGCCACGCTCGCCGCCATGGCTACTTGGGGCGCTGATTGACACTCTCACGTTCAAATTGACATAGATACCCAATAAAGTGGCTGGAAATATGGCTGTCGTGGTAGCTCAGTGATAGAGCATCGAACGCCTTATTCGAAGGTCACAGGTTCGGATCCTGTCCACGGCAAGGTATCTTTTCACCAAATTTTCTTCTCATCTACATTACAGTTGGCATAATAACTTACCCTGTACCTTCGTTGGCATTATTGTCTATTATATCTCAATATTATTGTGTAAAACACGAAAAACCAGCCCTTAAGTTTACCCTTGTTTTCGTTATTCATTAACAAGGGTCTCGTACTGGCAGACTTGGTGCGTCTAGGTTGTATACGGTGGACTATTGGTCGGCTGCCAGTTAGCAATATGTTCACGTGCTACGTGACGCCAAACAACCTCATAAGGAGTGTGCCACGCTCGCCGCCATAGCTACTAGTAGTGCTGACTGACACTACCACGTTTAAATTGACACAGATACCCAATAAAGTGGCTGGGAAGATGGCTTTCGTGGTAGCTCAGTGGTAGACCATCGAACGCGTTATTCGAAGGTCGCAGATTCGGATCCTGTCCACAGCAAGGTATCTTTTCACCCACTTTTCTTTCTTTTTCTTTACAATACAGTTGGCCTAATAACTTACCCTGTACCTTCGTCGCAATTATTGTCTGTTAGATCTCAATATTATTGCGTAAAACACTGAAAACGAGCCGTTAAGTTTACACTTGTTTCCCTTATTCATTAACGAGGGTCTCTTACTGGCAGCCTTGGTGCCTCTAGGTAGTTTACGGTGGACTTTTGGTCAGCTGCCAGTTAGAAATATGTTCACGTGCTACGTGACGTCAAACAGGCTTATAAGGAGTGTTCCACGCTTGCCGCCATGGCTACTAGAGGTGCTGACTGACACTCCCACGTTTAAATTGACATAGATACCCAATAAAGTGGCTGGGAAGATGGCTGTCGTGGTAGCTCAGTGGTGGAGCATCGAACGCGTTATTCGAAGGTCGCAGGTTAGGATCCGGTCCAAGGCAAGGTATCTTTTCACCCACTTTTGTTTCTTCTCATTTACATTACAGTTGGCCTAATACCTTACCCTGATCCTTTGTTGGCATTATTGTCGATTAGATCTCAGTAATATTGTGAAAAACACGAAAAACGAGCCTTTAAGTTTACACTTGTTTCCCTCATTCATTAACGAGGGTCTCGTACTGGCAGACTTGGTGCCTCTAGGTTGTATAGGATGGACTATTGGTCAGCTGCCAGTTACCAATATGTTACCAATATGGAAGAAGGCTGTCGTGGTAGCTCAGTGGTAGACCATCGAACGCGTTATGCGAAGGTCGCAGATTTAGATCCTGTCCACGGCAACGTATCTTTTCACCCACTTTTCTTTCTTTTTCTTTACATTACAGTTGGCCTAATAACTTACCCTGTACCTTCGTCGCAATTATTGTCTGTTAGATCTCAATAATATTGCGTAAAACACTGAAAACGAGCCGTTAAGTTTACACTTGTTTCCCTTATTCATTAACGAGGGTCTCGTACTGGCAGACTTGGTGCCTCTAGGTTGTTTACGGTGGACTATTGGTCAGCTGCCAGTTAGCAATATGTTCACGTGCTACGTGACGCCAAACAGGCTCACAAGGAGTGTGCCACGCTTGCCGCCATGGCTACTAGTGGCGCTGACTGACACTCGCGCGTTTAAATTGACATAGATACCCAATAAAGTGGCTGGGAAGATGGCTGTCGTGGTAGCTCAGTGGTGGAGCATCGAACGCGTTATTCGAAGGTCGCAGGTTCGGATCCTGTCCACTGCAAGGTATCTTTTCACCCACTTTTCTTTCTTTTCCTTTACATTACAGTTTGCCTAATAACTTACCCTGTATTTTCGTGGGAATAATTGTCTGTTAGATCTCAATATTATTGCGTAAAACACTGAAAACGAGCCGTAAGTTTACACTTGTTTCCCTTATTCATTAACGAGGGTCTCTTACTGGCAGACTTGGTGCCTCTAGGTTGTTTACGGTGGACTATTGGTCAGCTGCCAGTTAGAAATAGGTTCACGTGCTACGTGACGTCAAACAGGCTCATAAGGAGTGTTCCACGCTTGCCGCCATGGCTACTAGAGGTGCTGACTGACACTCCCACGTTTAAATTGACATAGATACCCAATAAAGTGGCTGGGAAGATGGCTGTCGTGGTAGCTCAGTGGTGGAGCATCGAACGCGTTATTCGAAGGTCGCAGGTTCGGATCCTGTCCAAGGCAAGGTATCTTTTCACCCACTTTTGTTTCTTCTCATTTACATTACAGTTGGCCTAATACCTTACCCTGATCCTTTGTTGGCATCATTGTCGATTAGATCTCAATAATATTGTGAAAAACACTAAAAACGAGCCTTTAAGTTTACACTTGTTTCCCTCATTCATTAACGAGGGTCTCGTACTGGCAGACTTGGTGCCTCTAGGTTGTATAGGATGGACTATTGGTCAGCTGCCAGTTACCAATATGTTACCAATATGGAAGAAGGCTGTCGTGGTAGCTCAGTGGTAGACCATCGAACGCGTTATGCGAAGGTCGCTGATTTGGATCCTGTCCACGGCAAGGTATCTTTTCACCCACTATTTTTTCTTCTCCTTTACATTACAGTTGGCATAATAACTTACCCTGTACCTTCGTGGGATTTATTGTCTGTTAGATCTCAATATTATTGCGTAAAACACTAAAAACGAGCCTTTAAGTTTACGCTTGTTTCCCTCATTCATTAACGAGGGTCTCGTACTGGCAGACTTGGTGCCTCTAGGTTGTATACGGTGGACTATTGGTAAGCTGCCAGTTAGCAATATGTTCACGCGCTACGTGATGCCAAAAGGGTTCACAAGGAGTGTGCCATGCTCGCCGCCATGGCTACTAGGGGAGCTGACTGACACTCTCACGTTTAAATTGGCATACATACCCAATAAAGTGGCTGGGAAGATGGCTGTCGTATTAGCTCAGTGGTAGACCATCGAACGCGTTATTCGAAGGTCGCAGGTTCGGATCCTGTCCAAGGCAAGGTATCTATCACCCACTTTTCTTTTTTCTCATTTACATTACAGTTGCCCTAATAACTTACCCTGTACCTTCGTTGGCATTATTGTCCGTTAGATCTCATTATTATTGTGTAAAACATGAAAACGAGCTCTTAAGTTTACAGTTGTTTCCCTTATTCATTAGCGAGGTTCTCGCACTAGCAGACTTGGTCCCTCTAGGTTGTATACGGTGGACTATTGGTCAGCTGCCAGTTAGAAATATGTTCACGTGCTACGTGACGCCAAAAGGGCTCACAAGGAGTGTGCCACGCTCGCCGCCATGGCTACTTGGGGCGCTGATTGACACTCTCACGTTCAAATTGACATAGATACCCAATAAAGTGGCTGGGAATATGGCTGTCGTGGTAGCTCAGTGATAGAGCATCGAACGCATTATTTGAAGGTCGCAGGCTTGAATCCCGTCCACGGCAAGGTATCTTTTCACCACTTTTCTTCTCATTTACATTACAGTTGGCCTAGTAACTTACCCTGTACCTTCGTTGGCAATATTGTCTGTTATATCTCATTAATATTGTGTAAAAGACGAAAAACGAGCCTTTAAGTTTACACTTGTTTCCCTCATTCATTAACGAGAGTCTTGTACTGGCAGACTAGGTGCCTCTAGGTTGTATACGGTGGACTATTGTCAAGCTGCCAGTTAGCATTATGTTCACGTGCTACGTGATGCCAAAAGGGTTCACAAGGAGTGTGCCACGCTCGCCGCGAGGCTACTAGGGGCGCTGACTGACACTCCTACGTTTAAATTGGCATAGATACCCAATAAAGTGACAGGCAAGATGGATGTTGTGGTAGCTCAGTGGTACACCATCGAACGCCTTATTCGAAGGTCACAGGTTCGGATCCTGTCCACGGCAAGGTATCTTTTCACCAAATTTTCTTCTCATCTACATTACAGTTGGCATAATAACTTACCCTGTACCTTTGTTGGCATTATTGTCTATTATATCTCAATATTATTGTGTAAAACACGAAAAACCAGCCCTTAAGTTTACCCTTGTTTTCCTTATTCATTAACAAGGGTCTCGTACTGGCAGACTTGGTGCCTCTAGGTTGTATACGGTGGACTATTGGTCAGCTGCCAGATAGCAATATAATCACGTGCTACGTGACGCCAAACAAGCTCATAAGGAGTGTGCCACGCTCGCCGCCATAGCTACTAGTAGTGCTGACTGACACTACCACGTTTAAATTGACACAGATACCCAATAAAGTGGCTGGGAAGATGGCTGTCGTGGTAGCTCAGGGGTAGACCGTCGAACGCGTTATTCGAAGGTCGCAGATTCGGATCCTGTCCACAGCAAGGTATCTTTTCACCCACATTTCTTTCTTCTTCTCTACATTACAGTTGGCCTAATAACTTACCCTGTACCTTCGTCGCAATTATTGTCTGTTAGATCTCAATATTATTGCGTAAAACACTGAAAACGAGCCGTTAAGTTTACACTTGTTTCCCTTATTCATTAACGAGGGTCTCGTACTGGCAGACTTGGTGCCTCAAGGTTGTTTACGGTGGACTATTGGTCAGCTGCCAGTTAGCAATATGTTCACGTGCTACGTGACGCCAAACAGGCTCACAAGGAGTGTGCAACGCTTGCCGCCATGGTTACTAGTGGCGCTGACTGACACTCCCGCGTTTAAATTGACATAGATACCCAATAAAGTGGCTGGGAAGATGGCTGTCGTGGTAGCTCAGTGGTGGAGCATCGAACGCGTTATTCGAAGGTCGCAGGTTCGGATCCTGTCCACTGCAAGGTATCTTTTCACCCACTTTTCTTTCTTTTCCTTTACATTACAGTTTGCCTAATAACTTACCCTGTATTTTCGTGGGAATTATTGTCTGTTAGATCTCAATATTATTGCGCAAAACACTGAAAACGAGCCGTTAAGTTTACACTTGTTTCCCTTATTCATTAACGAGGGTCTCTTACTGGCAGACTTGGTGCCTCTAGGTTGTATACGGTGGACTATTGGTCAGCTGCCAGTTAGAAATATGTTCACGTGCTACGTGACGTCAAACAGGCTCATAAGGAGTGTTCCACGCTTGCCGCCATGCCTACTAGAGGTGCTGACTGACACTCCCACGTTTAAATTGACATAGATACCCAATAAAGTGGCTGGGAAGATGGCTGTCGTGGTAGCTCAGTAGTGGAGCATCGAACGCGTTATTCGAAGGTCGCAGGTTCGGATCCTGTCCAAGGCAAGGTATCTTTTCACCCACTTTTGTTTCTTCTCATTTACATTACAGTTGGTCTAATATCTTACCCTGATCCTTTGTTGGCATTATTGTCGATTAGATCTCAATAATATTGTGAAAAACACGAAAAACGAGCCTTTAAGTTTACACTTGTTTCCCTCATTCATTAACGAGGGTCTCGTACTGGCAGACTTGGTGCCTCTAGGTTGTATAGGATGGACTATTGATCAGCTGCCAGTTACCAATATGTTACCAATATGGAAGAAGGCTGTCAAGGTAGCTCAGTGGTAGACCATCGAACGCGTTATGCGAAGGTCGCAGCTTTGGATCCTGTCCACTGCAAGGTATCTTTTCACCCACTATTTTTTCTTCTCCTTTACATTACAGTTGGCCTAATAACTTACCCTGTACCTTCGTGGGAATTATTGTCTGTTAGATCTCAATATTATTGCGTAAAACACTAAAAACGAGCCTTTAAGTTTACGCTTGTTTCGTTCATTCATTAACGAGGGTCTCGTACTGGCAGACTTGGTGCCTCTAGGTTGTATACGGTGGACTATTGGTAAGCTGCCAGTTAGCAATATGTTCACGTGCTACGTGATGCCAAAAGGGTTCACAAGGAGTGTGCCACGCTCGCCGCCATGGCTACTAGGGGAGCTGACTGACACTCTCACGTTTAAATTGGCATAGATACCCAATAAAGTGGCTGGGAAGATGGCTGTCGTGGTAGCTCAGTGGTAGACCATCGAACGTGTTATTCGAAGGTCGCAGATTCGGATCCTGTCCGCGGCAAGGTATCTTTTCACCCACTTTTCTTTCTTCTCCTTTACATTACAGTTGGCCTAATAACTTATTCTGTACCTTCGTGGGAATTATTGTTTGTTAGATCTCAGTATATTTGCGTAAAACATTAAAAACGAGCCGTTAAGTTTACACTTGTTTCCCTCATTCATTAACGAGGGTCTCGTACTGGCAGACTTGGTGCCTCTAGGTTGTATACAGTGGACTATTGGTCAGCGGCCAGTTAGCAATATGTTCACGTGCTACGTGACGCCAAAAGGGCTCACAAGGAGTGTGCCACGCTCGCCGCCATGGCTACTTGGGGCGCTGATTGACACTCTCACGTTCAAATTGACATAGATACCCAATAAAGTGGCTGGGAATATGGCTGTCGTGGTAGCTCAGTGATAGAGCATCGAACGCATTATTTGAAGGTCGCAGGCTTGAATCCCGTCCACGGCAAGGTATCTTTTCACCCACTTTTCTTCTCATTTACAATACAGTTGGCCTAGTAACTTACCCTGTACCTTCGTTGGCAATATTGTCTGTTATATCTCATTAATATTGCGTAAAAGACAAAAAACGAGCCTTTAAGTTTACACTTGTTTCCCTCATTCATTAACGAGGGTCTTGGACTGGCAGACTTGGTGCCTCTAGGTTGTATACGGTAGACTATTGGCAAGCTGCCAGTTAGCATTATGTTCACGTGCTACGTGATGCCAAAAGGGTTCACAAGGAGTGTGCGACGCTCGCCGCCATGGCTACTAGGGGCGCTGACTGACACTTCCACGTTTAAATTGGCATAAATACCCAATAAAGTGACAGGCAAGATGGCGGTTGTGGTAGCTCAGTGGTACACCATCGAACGCCTTATTCGGAGGTCACAGGTTCGGATCCTGTCCACGGCGAGGTATCTTTTCACCAAATTTTCTTCTCATCTACATTACAGTTGGCATAATAACTTACCCTGTACCTTCGTTGGCATTATTGTCTATTATATCTCAATAATATTGTGTAAAACATGAAAAACCAGCCCTTAAGTTTACCCTTGTTTTCCTTATTCCTTAACGAGGGTCTCGTACTGGCAGACTTGGTGCCTCTAGGTTGTATACGGTGGACCATTGGTCAGCTGCCAGTTAGCAATATGTTCACGTGCAACGTGACGCCAAACAGGCTCACAAGGAGTGTGCCACACTTGCCGCCATGGCTACTAGTGGCGCTGTCTGACACTCCCAAGTTTAAATTGACATAGATACCCAATAAAGTGGCTGGGAAGATGGCTGTCGTGGTAGCTCAGTGGTGGAGCATCGAACACGTCATTCGAAGGTCGCAGGTTCGGATCCTGTCCGAGGAATGGTATCTTTATACCTACTTTTCTTTCTTCTCCTTTACATTACAGTTGGCCTAATAACTTACCCTGTACCTTCGTTTGAATTATTGTCTGTTATATCTCATTATTATTGTGTAAAACACGAAAAACGAGCTCTTAAGTGTACACTTCTTTCCCTTATTCATTAGCGAGGGTCTCGTGCTGGCAGACTTGGTGCCTCTAGGTTGTATACGGTGGACGATTGGTCAGCTGCCAGTTAGGAATATGTTCACGTGCTACGTGATGCCAAAAGGGTTCACAAGGAGTGTGCCACGCTCGCCGCCATGGCTACTAGGGGAGCTGACTGACACTCTCACGTTTAAATTGTCATAGATACCCAATAAAGTGGCTGGGAAGATGGCTGTCGTGGTAGCTCAGTGGTAGACCATCGAACTTGTTATTCGAAGGTCGCAGATTCGGATCCTGTCCAAGGCAAGGTATCTTTTCACCCACTTTTGTTTCTTCACATTTACATTACAGTTGGCCTAATAACTTACCCTGTTCCTTTGTTAACATTATTGTCCATTAAATCTCAATAATATTGTGCAAAACACGAAAAACGAGCTCTTAAGTTTACAGTTGTTTCCCTTATTCATTAGCGAGGTTCTCGAACTGGCAGACTTGGTGCCTCTAGGTTGTAAACGGCGGACTATTGGTCAGCTGCCAGTTAGTAATATGTTCACGTGCTACGTGACGTCAAACAGGCTCATAAAGAGTGTGCCACGCTCGCCAACATGGCTACTAGTGGCGCTGACTGACACTCCCACGTTTAAAATAAAGTGGCTGGGAAAATGGCTGTCGTATTAGCTCAGTGGTAGACCATCGAACGCGTTATTCGAAGGTCGCAGGTTCGGATCCTGTCCAAGGCAAGGTATCTTTTCACCCACATTTCTTTCTTCTTATTTACATTACAGTTGCCCTAATAACTTACCCTGTACCTTCGTTGGCTATATTGTCCGTTAGATCGCATTATTATTGTGTAAAACACGAAAACGAGCTCTTAAGTTTACAGTTGTTTCGCTTATTCATTAGCGAGGTTCTCGAACTGGCAGACTTGGTGCCTCTAGGTTGTATACGGCGGACTATTGGTCAGCTGCCAGTTAGCAATATGTTCACGTGCTACGTGACGTCAAACAGGCTCATAAGGAGTGTGCCACGCTCGCCGCCATGGCTACTAGTGGCGCTGACTGACACTCCCACGTTTAAGTTGACATAGATACCCAATAAAGTGGCTGGGAAGATGGCTGTCGTAGTAGCTCAGTGGTAGACCATCGAACGCGTTATTCGAAGGTCGCAGGTTCGGATCCTGTCCAAGGCAAGGTATCTTTTCACCCACTTTTGTTTCTTCTCATTTACATTACAGTTGGCCTAATAACTTACCCTGTTCCTTTGTTGGCATTATTGTCCATTAAATCTCAATAATATTGTGTAAAACACGAAAAACGAGCCTTTAAGTTTACACTTGTTTCCCTCATTCATTAACGAGGGTCTCGTACTGGCAGACTTGGTGCCTCTAGGTTGTATACGGTGGACTATTGGTCAGCTGCCAGTTAGCAATATTTTCACGTGCTACGTGACGCCAAAAGGGTTGACAATGAGTGTGCCACGCTCGCCGCCATGGCAACTAGGGACGCTGACTGACACTCCCACGTTCAAATTGGCATAGATACCCAATAAAGTGGCAGGGAAGATGGCTGTTGTGGTAGCTCAGTGGTAGACCACCGAATGCTTTATTCGAAGATCACAGGTTCGGATCCTGTCTACGGCAAGGAATCTTTTCACCAACTTTTCTTCTCATATACATTACAGTTGGCATAATAACTTACCCTGTACCTTCGTTGGCAATATTGTCTATTATATCTCAATAATATTGTGTAAAACACGAAAAACAAGCCCTTAAGTTTACACTTGTTTTCCTTATTCATTAACGAGGGTTTCGTACTGGCAGACTTGTTGCCTCTAGGTTGTATACGGTGGACTATTGGTCAGCTGCCAGTAAGCAATATGTTCACGTGCTACGTGACGCCAATCAAGCTCGTAAGGAGTGTGCCACGCTCGCCGCCATAGCTACAAGTAGTGCTGACTGACACTCCCACGTTTAAATTGAAACAGATACTCAATAAAGTGGCTGGGAAGATGGCTGTCGTGGTAGCTCAGTGGTAGCCCATCGAACGCTTTATTTGAAGGTCGCAGGTTTGAATCCCGTCCACGGCAAGGTATCTTTTCACCCACTTTTCTTCTCATTTACATTACAGTTGGCCTACTAACTTACCCTGTACCTTCGTTGGCAATATTGTCTGTTATATCTCATTATTATTGTGTAAACCACAAAATACGAGCTCTTAAGTTTACACTTGTTTCCCTTATTCATTAACGAGGGTCTCGTACTGGCAGACTTGGCGCCTCTAGGTTGTATATGGTGGACTATTGGTCAGCTGTCAGTTAGCAATATGTTCCCGTGCTACGTGATGCCAAACAGGCTCATAAAGAGTGTGCCACGCTCGTCGCCATGGCTACTAGGGGCGCTGACTGACACTACCACGTTCAAATTGATATAGATACCCAATAAAGTTTCTGGAAAGATGGCTGTCGTGGTAGTTCAGTGGTAGAACATCGAATGCGTTATTCGAAGGTAGCAGGTTTGGATCCTGTCCACGGCAAGGTATCTTTTCACCCACTTTTCTTTCTTCTCCTTTACATTACAGTTTGCCTAATAACTTACCCTGTACCTTCGTGGGAATTATTGTCTGTTAGATCTCAATAATCTTGCGTAAAACACTAAAAACGAGCCGTTAACTTTACACTTGTTTCCCTAATTCATTAACGAGGGTCTCGTACTGGCAGACTTGGTGCCTCTAGGTTGTATACGGTGGACTATTGGTCAGCTGCCAGTTAGAAATATTTTCACGTGCTAGGTGACGTCAAACAGCCTCATAAGGAGTCTGCCACGCTCGCCGCCATGGCTACTAGTGGCGCTGACTGACACTCCCACGTTTAAGTTGACATAGATACCCACTAAAGTGGCTGGGAAGATGGCTGTCGTAGTAGCTGAGTGGTAGACCATCGAACGCGTTATTCGAAGGTCGCCGGTTCGGATCCTGTCGAAGGCAAGGTATCTTTTCCCCCACTTTTCTTTCTTCTCATTTACATTGCAGTTGTCCTAATAACTTACCCTGTACCTTCGTTGGCATTATTGTCCGTTAGTTCTCATTATCATGGTGTAAAACACAAAAAACGAGCCCCTAAAATTACACTTGTTTCCCTTATTCAGTAACGAGTGTCTCGTACTGGCCGACTTGGTGCCTCTAGGTTGTGTACGGTCGACTATTGGTCAGCTGCCAGTTAGCAATGTGTTCACGTGCTACGTGACGCCAAACAGGCTCACAAGGAGTGTGCCACACTTGCCGCCATGGCTACTAGTGGCGCTGTCTGACACTCCCAAGTTTAAATTGACATAGATACCCAATAAAGTGGCTGGGAAGATGGCTGTCGTGGTAGCTCAGTGGTGGAGCATCGAACACGTCATTCGAAGGTCGCAGGTTCGGGTCCTGTCCGAGGAATGGTATCTTTATACCTACTTTTCTTTCTTCTCCTTTACATTACAGTTGGCCTAATAACTTACCCTGTACCTTCGTTTGAATTATTGTCTGTTATATCTCATTATTATTGTGTAAAACACGAAAAACGAGCTCTTAAGTGTACACTTCTTTCCCTTATTCATTAGCGAGGGTCTCGTGCTGGCAGACTTGGTGCCTCTAGGTTGTATACAGTGGACGATTGGTCAGCTGCCAGTTAGCAATATGTTCACGTGCTACGTGATGCCAAAAAGGTTCACAAGGAGTGTGCCACGCTCGCCGCCATGGCTACTAGGGGAGCTGACTGACACTCTCACGTTTAAATTGTCATAGATACCCAATAAAGTGGCTGGGAAGATGGCTGTCGTGGTAGCTCAGTGGTAGACCATCGAACTTGTTATTCGAAGGTCGCAGATTCGGATCCTGTCCAAGGCAAGGTATCTTTTCACCCACTTTTGTTTCTTCACATTTACATTACAGTTGGCCTAATAACTTACCCTGTTCCTTTGTTAACATTATTGTCCATTAAATCTCAATAATATTGTGTAAAACACGAAAAACGAGCTCTTAAGTTTACAGTTGTTTCCCTTATTCATTAGCGAGGTTCTCGAACTGGGAGACTTGGTGCCTCTAGGTTGTAAACGGCGGACTATTGGTCAGCTGCCAGTTAGCAATATGTTCACGTGCTACGTGACGTCAAAGAGGCTCATAAAGAGTGTGCCACGCTCGCCAACATGGCTACTAGTGGCGCTGACTGACACTCCCACGTTTAAAATAAAGTGGCTGGGAAAATGGCTGTCGTATTAGCTCAGTGGTAGACCATCGAACGCGTTATTCGAAGGTCGCAGGTTCGGATCCTGTCCAAGGCAAGGTATCTTTTCACCCACATTTCTTTCTTCTTATTTACATTACAGTTGCCCTAATAACTTACCCTGTACCTTCGTTGGCTATATTGTCCGTTAGATCGCATTATTATTGTGTAAAACACGAAAACGAGCTCTTAAGTTTACAGTTGTTTCCCTTATTCATTAGCGAGGTTCTCGAACTGGCAGACTTGGTGCCTCTAGGTTTTATACGGCGGACTATTGGTCAGCTGCCAGTTAGCAATATGTTCACGTGCTACGTGACGTCAAACAGGCTCATAAGGAGTGTGCCACGCTCGCCGCCATGGCTACTAGTGGCGCTGACTGACACTCCCACGTTTAAGTTGACATAGATACCCAATAAAGTGGCTGGGAAGATGGCTGTCGTAGTAGCTCAGTGGTAGACCATCGAACGCGTTATTCGAAGGTCGCAGGTTCGGATCCTGTCCAAGGCAAGGTATCTTTTCACCCACTTTTGTTTCTTCTCATTTACATTACAGTTGGCCTAATAACTTACCCTGTTCCTTTGTTGGCATTATTGTCCATTAAATCTCAATATTATTGTGTAAAACACGAAAAACGAGCCTTTAAGTTTACACTTGTTTCCCTCATTCATTAACGAGGGTCTCGTACTGGCAGACTTGGTGCCTCTAGGTTGTATACGGTGGACTATTGGTCAGCTGCCAGTTAGCAATATTTTCACGTGCTACGTGACGCCAAAAGGGTTGACAATGAGTGTGCCACGCTCGCCGCCATGGCTACTAGGGACGCTGACTGACACTCCCACGTTCTAATTGGCATAGATACCAAATAAAGTGGCAGGGAAGATGGCTGTTGTGGTAGCTCAGTGGTAGACCACCGAATGCTTTATTCGAAGATCACAGGTTCGGATCCTGTCTACGGCAAGGAATCTTTTCACCAACTTTTCTTCTCATATACATTACAGTTGGCATAATAACTTACCCTGTACCTTCGTTGGCAATATTGTCTATTATATCTCAATAATATTGTGTAAAACACGAAAAACAAGCCCTTAAGTTTACACTTGTTTTCCTTATTCATTAACGAGGGTTTCGTACTGGCAGACTTGTTGCCTCTAGGTTGTATACGGTGGACTATTGGTCAGCTGCCAGTGAGCAATATGTTCACGTGCTACGTGACGCCAATCAAGCTCGTAAGGAGTGTGCCACGCTCGCCGCCATAGCTACAAGTAGTGCTGACTGACACTCCCACGTTTAAATTGAAACAGATACTCAATAAAGTGGCTGGGAAGATGGCTGTCGTGGTAGCTCAGTGGTAGCCCATCGAATGCGTTATTCGAAGGTAGCAGGTTTGGATCCTGTCCACGGCAAAGTATCTTTTCACCCACTTTTCTTTCTTCTCCTTTACATTACAGTTTGCCTAATAACTTACCCTGTACCTTCGTGGGAATTATTGTCTGTTAGATCTCAATAATCTTGCGTAAAACACTAAAAAGGAGCCGTTAACTTTACACTTGTTTCCCTAATTCATTAACGAGGGTCTCGTACTGGCAGACTTGGTGCCTCTAGGTTGTATACGGTGGACTATTGGTCAGCTGCCAGTTAGAAATATTTTCACGTGCTAGGTGACGTCAAACAGGCTCATAAGGAGTCTGCCACGCTCGCCGCCATGGCTACTAGTGGCGCTGACTGACACTCCCACGTTTAAGTTGACATAGATACCCACTAAAGTGGCTGGGAAGATGGCTGTCGTAGTAGCTGAGTGGTAGACCATCGAACGCGTTATTCGAAGGTCGCCGGTTCGGATCCTGTCCAAGGCAAGGTATCTTTTCCCCCACTTTTCTTTCTTCTCATTTACATTGCAGTTGCCCTAATAACTTACCCTGTACCTTCGTTGGCATTATTGTCCGTTAGATCTCATTATCATGGTGTAAAACACAAAAAACGAGCCCCTAAAATTACACTTGTTTCCCTTATTCAGTAACGAGTGTCTCGTACTGGCCGACTTGGTGCCTCTAGGTTGTGTACGGTCGACTATTGGTCAGCTGCCAGTTAGCAATGTGTTCACGTGCTACGTGACGCCAAACAGGCTCACAAGGAGTGTGCCACACTTGCCGCCATGGCTACTAGTGGCGCTGTCTGACACTCCCAAGTTTAAATTGACATAGATACCCAATAAAGTGGCTGGGAAGATGGCTGTCGTGGTAGCTCAGTGGTGGAGCATCGAACACGTTATTCGAAGGTCGCAGGTTCAGATCCTGTCCGAGGAAGGTATCTATATACCTACTTTTCTTTCTTCTCCTTTACATTACAGTTGGCCTAATAAATTACCCTGTACCTTCGTTTGAATTATCGTCTGTTATATCTCATAATTATTGTGTAAAACACGAAAAACGAGCTCTTAAGTTTACACTTCTTTCCCTTATTCATTAGCGAGGGTCTCGTGCTGGCAGACTTGGTGCCTCTAGGTTGTATACGGTGGACGATTGGTCAGCTGCCAGTTAGCAATATGTTCACGTGCTACGTGACGCCAAACAAGCTCGTAAGAAGTGTGCCACGCTCGCCACCATTGCTACTAGTAGTGCTGACTGACACACCCACGTTCAAATTGACACAGATACCCAATAAATTGGCTGGGAAGATGGCTGTCGTGGTAGCTCAGTAGTAGACCATTGAACGCGTTATTCGAAGGTCGCAGATTCGGATCCTGTCCAGGCAAGGTATCTTTTCACCCACTTTTCTTTTTTCTCATTTACATTACAGTTGGCCTAATACCTTACCCTGTACCTTCGTAGGAATATTGTCCGTTAGATCTCAATATTACTGCGTAAAAAAATCAAAACCAGCCGTTAAGATTTCACTTGTTTCTCTCATTCATTAACGAGGGTCTCGTACTGGCAGACTTGGTGCCTCTAGGTTGTATACGGTGGACAATTGGTCAGCTGCCAGTTAGCAATATGTTCACGTGCTACACGACGTCAAACAGGCTCATAAGGAGTGTGCCACGCTCGCCGCCATGGCTACTAGTGGCGCTGACTGACACTCCCACGTTTAAGTTGACATAGATACCCTATAAAGTGACTGGGAAGATGGCTGTCGTAATAGCTCAGTGGTAGACCATCGAATGCGTTATTCGAAGGTCGCAGATTCGGACCCTGGCCAAGGCAAGGTATCTTTTCACCCACTTTTCTTTCTTCTCATTTACATTACAGTTGGCGTAATAACTTACCTTGTTCCTTTGTTGGCAATATTGTCCAATAGATCTCAATAATAATGTAAAAACACGAAAAAGGAGCCTTTAGGTTTACACTTGTTTCTCTCATTCATTAACGAGGGTCTCGTACTGGCAGACTTGTATCCTCTAGGTTGTATACGATGGACTATTGGTCAGCTGCCAGTAGCAATATGTTCACGTGCTACGTGACGCCAAATGGCCTCACAAGGAGTGTGCCACGCTCGCCGCCATGGCTACTAGTGGCGCTGACTAACACTCCCACGTATAATTTGACATAGATATCCAATAAAGTGGCAGGGAAGGTGGCTGTCGCAGTAGCTCAGTGGAAGACCATCGAACGCGTTATTCGAAGGTCGCAGGTTCGGATCCTGTTCACAGCAAGGTATCTTTTCACCCACTTTTCTTTCTTCCTATTTACATTACAGTTGGCCTAATAACTTACCCTGTTCTTTCGTTGGCATTATTGTCCGTTACATCTCAATATTATTGTAAAACACGAAAAACGAGCCCTTAAGTTTACACTTGTTTCCCTTATTCATTAACGATGGTCTCGTACTGGCAGACTTGGTGCCTCTAGGTTGTATACAGTGGACTATTGGTCAGCTGCCAGTTAGCAATATGTTCACGTGCTACATGATGCCAAAAGGGTTCACAATGAGTGTGCCACGCTCGCCGCCATGGCTACTAGGGACGCTGACTGACACTCCCACGTTTAAATTGAAACAGATACCCAATAAAGTGGCTGGGAAGATGGCTGTCGTGGTAGCTCAGTGGTAGACCATCGAACGCTTTATTCGAAGGTCGCAGATTCGGATCCTGTCCACGGCAAGGTATCTTTTCACCCACTTTTCTTTCTTCTCCTTTACATTACAGTTTGCCTAATAACTTACCCTGTACCTTCGTGGGAATTATTGTCTGTTAGATCTCAATATTATTGCGTAAAACACTAAAACGAGCCGTTAACTTTACACTTGTTTCCCTCATTCATTAACGAGGGTCTCGTACTGGCAGACTTGGTGCCTCAAGGTTGTATACGGTGGACTATTGGTCAGCTGCCAGTTAGCAATATTTTCACGTGCTACGTGACGTCAAACAGGCTCATAAGGAGTGTGCCACGCTCGCCGCCATGGCTACTAGTGGCGCTGACTGACACTCCCACGTTTAAGTTGACATAGATACCCACTAAAGTGGCTGGGAAGATGGCTGTCGTAGTAGCTCAGTGGTAGACTATCGAACGCGTTATTCGAAGGTCGCCGGTTCGGATCCTGTCCAAGGCAAGGTATCTTTTCACCCACTTTTCTTCTCATCTACATTACAGTTGGCCTACTAACTTGCCCTGTACCTTCGTTGGCAATATTGTCTCTTATATCTCATTATTATTGTGTAAACCACAAAACATGAGCTCTTAAGTTTACACTTGTTTCCCTTATTCATTAACGAGGGTCTCGTACTGGCAGACTTGGGGCCTCTAGCTTGTGTACGGTGGAGTAATGGTCAGCTGCCAGTTAGCATTATGTTCACGTGCTACGTGACGCCAAACAGGCTCACAAGGAGTGTGCCACGCTTGCCGCCATGGCTACTAGTGGCGCTGACTGACACTCCCACGTTTAAATTGACATAGATATCCAATAAAGTGGCTGGGAAGATGGCTGTCGTGGTAGCTCAGTGGTAGACCATCGAACGCGTTATTCGAAGGTCGCCGATTCGGATCCTGTCCACTGCAAGGTATCTTTTCACCCACTTTTCTTTCTTCTCATTTAAATTACAGTTGGCCTAAGAACTTACCCTGTTCCTTTGTTGGCATTATTGTCCATTAGATCTCAATATTATTGTGTAAAACACGAAAAACGAGCCTTTAAGTTTACACTTGTTTCCCTTATTCATTAACGAGGGTCTCGTACTGGCAGACTTGGTGCCTCTACGTTGTATACGGCGGACTATTGGTCAGCTGCCAGTTAGCAATATGTTCACGTGCTACGTGACGCCAAACAAGCTCGTAAGGAGTGTGCCACGCTCGCCGCCATGGCTACTAGTAGTGCTGACTGACACTCCCACGTTTAAATTGACACAGTTACCCAATAAAGTGGCTGAGAAGATGGCTGTCGTGGTAGCTCAGTGGTAGACCATCGAACGCGTTATTCGAAGGTCGCCGATTCGGATCCTGTCCACTGCAAGGTATCTTTTCACCCACTTTTCTTTCTTCTCCTTTACATTACAGTTGGCCTGATAACTTACCCTGTACCTTCGTCGGCATTATTGTCCGTTAGATCTCATTATTAATGTGTAAAACACAAAAAACGAGCCACTAAGTTTACACTTGTTTCCCTTATTCATTAACGAGGGTCTCGTGCTGGCAGACTTGGGGCCTCTAGCTTGTGTACGGTGGAGTAATGGTCAGCTGCCAGTTAGCATTATGTTCACGTGCTACATGACGCCAAACAAGCTCGTAAAGAGTGTGCCACGCTCGCCGCCCTGGCTACTAGTGGCGCTGACTGGCACTCTCACGTTTAACTTGACATACATACCCAATAAAGTGGCTGGGAAGATGGCTGTCGTATTAGCTCAATGGTAGACCACGAACGCGTTATTCGAAGGTCGCCGGTTCAGATCCTGTCCACGGCAAGGTATCTTTCCACCCACTTTTTTCTTCTCATTTACATTGAAGTTGCCCTAATAACTTACCCTGTACCTTCGTTGGGATTATTGTCCGTTAGATCTCATTATTATTGTGTAAAACACGAAAAACGAGCTCTTAAGTTTACACTTGTTTCTCTTATTCATTAGCGAGGTTCTCGTATTGGCAGACTTGGTGCCTCTAGGTTGTATACAGTAGACTATTGGTCAGCTGCCAGTTAGCAATATTTTCACGTGCTACGTGACGTCAAACAGGCTCATAAGGATTGTGCCACGCTCGCCGCCATGGCTACTAGTGGCGCTGACTGACACTCCCACGTTTAAGTTGATATAGATACCCAATAAAGTTTCTGGAAAGATGGCTGTCGTGGTAGTTCAGTGGTAGAACATCGAATGCGTTATTCGAAGGTAGCAGGTTTGGATCCTGTCCACGGCAAGGTATCTTTTCACCCACTTTTCTTTCTTCTCCTTTACATTACAGTTTGCCTAATAACTTACCCTGTACCTTCGTGGGAATTATTGTCTGTTAGATCTCAATAATCTTGCGTAAAACACTAAAAACGAGCCGTTAACTTTACACTTGTTTCCCTAATTCAATAACGAGGGTCTCGTACTGGCCGACTTGGTGCCTCTAGGTTGTGTACAGTCGACTATTGGTCAGCTGCCAGTTAGCAATGTGTTCACGTGCTACGTGACGCCAAACAGGCTCACAAGGAGTGTGCCACACTTGCCGCCATGGCTACTAGTGGCGCTGTCTGACACTCCCAAGTTTAAATTGACATAGATACCCAATAAAGTGGCTGGGAAGATGGCTGTCGTGGTAGCTCAGTGGTGGAGCATCGAACACGTTATTCGAAGGTCGCAGGTTCAGATCCTGTCCGAGGAAAGGTATCTTTATACCTACTTTTCTTTCTTCTCCTTTACATTACAGTTGGCCTAATAAATTACCCTGTACCTTCGTTTGAATTATCGTCTGTTATATCTCATAATTATTGTGTAAAACACGAAAAACGAGCTCTTAAGTTTACACTTCTTTCCCTTATTCATTAGCGAGGGTCTCGTGCTGGCAGACTTGGTGCCTCTAGGTTGTATACGGTGGACGATTGGTCAGCTGCCAGTTAGCAATATGTTCACGTGCTACGTGACGCCAAACAAGCTCGTAAGAAGTGTGCCACGCTCGCCACCATTGCTACTAGTAGTGCTGACTGACACTCCCACGTTCAAATTGACACAGATACCCAATAAATTGGCTAGGAAGATGGCTGTCGTGGTAGCTCAGTGGTAGACCATTGAACGCGTTATTCGAAGGTCGCAGATTCGGATCCTGTCCAGGCAAGGTATCTTTTCACCCACTTTTCTTTTTTCTCATTTACATTACAGTTGGCCTAATACCTTACCCTGTACCTTCGTAGGAATATTGTCCGTTAGATCTCAATATTACTGCGTAAAAAACTCAAAACCAGCCGTTAAGATTACACTTGTTTCTCTCATTCATTAACGAGGGTCTCGTACTGGCAGACTTGGTGCCTCTAGGTTGTATACGGTGGACTATTGGTCATCTGCCAGTTAGCAATATTTTCACGTGCTACGTGACGTCAAACAGCCTCATAAGGAGTGTGCCACGCTCGCCGCTATGGCTACTAGTGGCGCTGACTGACACTCCCACGTTTAAGTTGACATAGATACCCACTAAAGTGGCTGGGAAGATGGCTGTCGTAGTAGCTCAGTGGTAGACCATCGAACGCGTTATTCGAAGGTCGCCGGTTCGGATCCTGTCCAAGGCAAGGTATCTTTTCACCCACTTTTCTTGTCATTTACATTACAGTTGGCCTACTAACTTACCCTGTACCTTCGTTGGCAATATTGTCTCTTATATCTCATTATTATTGTGTAAACCACAAAACATGAGCTCTTAAGTTTACACTTGTTTCCCTTATTCATTAACGAGGGTCTCGTACTGGCAGGCTTGGTGCCTCTAGTTTGTATATGGCGGACTATTGGTCAGCTGCCAGTTAGCAATATGTTCACGTGCTAGGTGACGCCTAGCAGGCTCATAAGGAGTGTGCCACGCTCGCCACCATGGCTACTAGTGGCGCTGACTGACACTCTCACGTTTAAGTTGACATAGATAACCAATAAAGTAGCTGGCAAGAAGGCTGTCGTAGTAGCTCAGTGGTAGACCATTGAACGCGTTTTTCGAAGGTCGCAGGTTCGGATCCTGTTCAAGGCAAGGTATCTTTTCACCCACTTTTCTTTCTTTTCATTTACATTACAGTTGGCCTAATAACTTACCCTGTTCCTTTGTTGGCATTATTGTCCATTAGATCTCAATAATATTGTGTAAAACACGAAAAACGAGCCTTTAAGTTTACACTTGTCTCCCTCATTCATTAACGAGGGTCTCGTATTAGTAGACTTGGTGCCTCTAGGTTGTATACGGTGGACTATTGGTCAGCTGCAGTTAGCAATATGTTCACGTGCTACGTGATGCTGAAAGGGTTCACAATGAGTGTGCAACGCTCGCCGCCATGGCTACTAGGGGCGCTGACTGACACTCCCACGTTCAAATTGACAAAGATACCCAATGAAGTGGCTGGGAATATGGCTGTCGTGATAGCTCAGTGATAGACGTTATTCGAAGGTCGCAGGTTTGAATCCCGTCCACGGCAAGGTATCTTTTCACCCACTTTTCTTCTCATTTACATTACAGTTGGCCTACTAACTTACCCTGTACCTTCGTCGGCAATATTGTCTATTATATCTCATTATTATTGTGTAAACCACAAAACACGAGCTCTTAAGTTTACACTTGTTTCCCTTATTCATTAACGAGGATCTCGTGCTGGCAGGCTTGGTGCCTCTAGTTTGCATATGGTGGACTATTGGTCAGTTGCCAGTTAGCAATATGTTGACGTGCTAGGTGACGCCAAGCAGGCTCATAAGGAGTGTGCCACGCTCGCCACCATGGCTACTAGTGGCGCTGACTGACACTCTCACGTTTAAGTTGACATAGATACCCAATAAAGTGGCTGGGAAGAAGGCTCTCGTAGTAGCTCAGTGGTAGACCATCGAACGCGTTTTTCGAAGGTCGTAGGTTCGGATCCTGTCCACTGCAAGGTATCTTTTCACCCACTTTTCTTTCTTCTCCTTTACATTACAGTTGGCCTAATAACTTACCCTGTACCTTCGTCGGCATTATTGTCCGTTAGATCTCATTATTAATGTGTAAAACACAAAAAACGAGCCACTAAGTTTACACTTGTTTTCCTTATTCATTAACGAGGGTCTCGTACTGGCAGACTTGGGGCCTCTAGCTTGTGTACGGTGGAGTAATGGTCAGCTGCCAGTTAGCAATATGTTCACGTGCTACGTGACGCCAAACAAGCTCGTAAGGAGTGTGCCACGCTCGCCGCCATGGCTACTAGTAGTGCTGACTGACACTCCCACGTTTAAATTGACACAGATACCCAATAAAGTGGCTGAGAAGATGGCTGTCGTGGTAGCTCAGTGGTAGACCATCGAACGCGTTATTCGAAGGTCGCCGATTCGGATCCTGTCCACTGCAAGGTATCTTTCACCCACTTTTCTTTCTTCTCCTTTACATTACAGTTGGCCTAATAACTTACCCTGTACCTTCGTCGGCATTATTGTCCGTTAGATCTCATTATTAATGTGTAAAACACAAAAAACAAGCCACTAAGTTTACACTTGTTTTCCTTATTCATTAACGAGGGTCTCGTACTGGCAGACTTGGGGCCTCTAGCTTGTGTACGGTGGAGTAATGGTCAGCTGCCAGTTAGCATTATGTTCACGTTGCTACGTGACGCCAAACAGGCTCACAAGGAGTGTGCCACGCTTGCCGCCATGGCTACTAGTGGCGCTGACTGACACTCCCACGTTTAAATTGACATAGATATCCAATAAAGCGGCTGGGAAGATGGCTGTCGTGGTAGCTTAGTGGTGGAGCATGGAACGAGTTATTCGAAGGTCGCAGGTTCGGATCCTGTCCAAGGAAAGGTATCTTTTTACCTACTTTTCTTTCTTCTCCTTTATATAACAGTTGGCCTAATAACTTACCCTCTTCCTTTGTTGGCATTATTGTCCATTACATCTCAATAATATTGTCTAAAACACGAAAAACGAGCCTCTAAGTTTACACTTGTTTCCCTTATTCAATAACGAGGGTCTCGTACTGGCAGACTTGGTGCCTCTAAGTTGTGTACGGTGGACTATTGGTCAGCTGCCAGTTAGCAATATGTTCACGTGCTACGTGACGCCCAACAGGCTCACAAGGAGTGTACCACGCTTGCCGCCATGGCTACTAGTGGCGCTGACTGACACTCCCACGTTTAAATTGACATAGATACCCAATAAAGTGGCTGGGAAGATGGCTGTCGTGGTAGCTCAGTGGTGGAGCATCGAACGCGTTATTCGAAGGTCGCAGGTTCGGATCCTGTCCCCGGTAAGGTATCTTTTCGCCCACTATTCTTTCTTTTCCTTTACATTACAGTTGGCCTAATAACTTACCCTGTACCTTCGTGGGAATTATTGTATGTTAGATCTCAATATTGTTACGTGATTTCGTCTGACTGAAAGAGGGCATAGTGGGGCATACCCAAGAAAAGGTGCCTCAGACTGAAAGTAAAGAAGTGGACGTTGTGGGTGAGCTGCGTTGTGGCTGCGGACTGACAGCTGTTATTTTCCACGTAACATTTTGGTGGAAGTGCTGGGTGCTCTTCTGACAACGGAGCTACGCAGGGGACGCCTCCTTAAGTCTGCTACCATGGCTCCGGTTGAGGATGCGGCTTCGCCACCTACCTCAGCAACGACAGCAACCAGGCACGTCGCCCTAACGCAACCCCGTGATCCTGGTACCTTTACTGGAGAGGACAACGCGAATGTGGACAAGTGGCTTAGCATGTACGAGCGCGTCAGCAAACAATATGGCTGGGACCCAACCGTTGTGCTTGCGAATGTATTTTCTATCTTGACAAGACCCCTCGCTTCTGGTTTGAGACCCACGAGCGCGAAATCACAAGCTGGGAAATGTTTAAACAACAGCTCCGCGACCTCTTTGGCAACCCGTTTGGTCAACAGCTTGATGCCCGAAAGCAATTGGCCGTACGTACACAGACGTCCACTGAGCCCTACTTGACTTATATTCAAGACGTCTTAGCGTTGTGTCAAAGGGCCGATCCCAACATGACTGAGGCCGACAAGATTTCGCACGTTTCAAAAGGAATCGCTGACGATGCGTTCAGCCTGCTTGTAATCACCAACGTAACGACCATCGACGCCGTGATCAAAGAGTGCCGCCGTCTCGAGCAGGCGAAGAGTCGACGGATTTTGCAGCAGTTTCAGCGCCTACCCAACACCGTGGCAACGTCGTCTTGCGAAGCCACTCCTTGTCATCCGTCTACAACCGAAGACGTGACGCTCATCATCCGACGTGAACTCGAGGCCGCTTACCTGGCTGCCAACAAACCTACGTTGCCCGACGCCTCAACGCCAGCTGTCGCCTTGATCCAGGCTGTTGTCCGCCAGGAATTCGCTAACCTTGGTATTCTGTCCACTGCACCCACCCTGGATAATACTGGCCCCTCGATAGCTTCTGTGGACATGAGACGTCGCCGTCCGTACTCTATTCGAACCAGGAATCCGTCTGAATGGCGAACAGCTGATGATAAGCCGATCTGCTTCCGCTGTGGTCGCGCTGGACACATCGCTCGTTACTGCCGCAGCCAATGGCCATCCATGTCTTCTGGCTCGTACCCCGCTTACAGTAACTCATTCCGTCCACCAAACCACCGTTATCCGACCCGCAATGAGTCTACAGTATTTACTGCCCCTGAGGATTACGGCCACCCTGTCCCGTCGTCGCCACCGCCTCAAAGCCGCCCTTCTCGTTCAAATACGCGTCGCCGCTCTCCCTCACCATCGTTTAACCGCCACATGTCCCTGGAAAACTAGGCTGCGCAGCTTCTGGAGCTGAAGCTGCCCTGTCGACCTTACCCAAAAATCCTCTGTTGCCCTTACGTTTGAACCGGAACACCCTAGAAGTATATGTTGATGGCACACTTGTTGAAGCTTTGATAGATACGGGTGCTCACGTCTGTATTATGACTTCGCGTTTTCGTCGTCGCATGAAGAAGGTTCTCACGCCCCCCTTGACCAGTGTCGTCCAAGTTGCAGATGGTGCAACAGTCCCTGTCGTCGGTATGTGCACAGCTCAACTTACCGTAGCCGGTAATCGAGTGGTCGTCCTTTTTACCATGCTTGCAACATGTCCCCACGACCTCATACTAGGCCTCAATTTTCTTGCTGCCAATTGTGCTCTAATTGATTGCTCCGCTGGGGTCCTCCGCCTTGAACTGCCACAAATCAGTGCCGCCCCGTACCAACCTACATGCCGATTACAATGCAGCGACTTTGTTCGCCTGCCCTGCAAAACTGTGACGTACGTCAATTTTCTGTGCTCACCAGCTGTGCCCGATGGTGACTATTACGCTACGCCTCTCACCGACGTACTCCTTGCGCACAATGTTGCAGTGCCCTATACGGTGCTCAGCATCACAGATAACAAAACTTGTCTACCTCTTGTCAATTTCGGCTACATGAATCAGGTGCTTCCACGAGGCATTTCTGTGGCCCACCTGGGTCCGTTGCTCGATTCACAAATTGAAGTGCTTGCCTTAGACACAATTGTTTCACCGCAACGCACATCACTCGCAACACATTCGGGCAGCCGTCAAATTGTAGACATGATCGCCACTGATCTTCCGCCTCCGCAAGTTGAAGCCCTACAACATCTTCTCGAGGCCTACCAGGATATTTTCGATTTTGGCGACCGACCTCTTGGGCAGACGTCCTTTGTCCAGCATCGCATACACACAGGTGATGCCAACCCTGTTCACCGCCGTCCCTACAGAGTGTCTGCTTTTGAGCGGAGCATAATTCAGAAGGAGGTGAACAAGATGCTAGCAAAGGACATTATTTAACCATCCTCCAGTCCCTGGGCATCCCCGGTTGTATTAGTTAAAAAGAAGGACGGATCTTGGCGATTTTGTGTGGACTATCGCCACTTTAACAACATCACCAAGAAAGACGAATACCCTCTGCCCCGCATTGACGACGCCCTTGATTGCCTCCATGGTGCCGCCTACTTTTCTTCCATCGATCTTCGTTCTGGTTATTGGCAGATTGCCGTGGACCCCATGGAACGAGAGAAGACGGCTTTTGTAACACCCGATGGCCTCTACCAATTCAAAGTCATGCCTTTCGGCCTATGTAATGCCCCCGCCACCTTTGAACGAATGATGGACTCCCTGCTCCATGGATTCAAGTGGTCTACGTATCTTTGTTACCTGGATGACGTGATTGTGTTTGCTCCCACTTTTGAAGCGCACCTTGAGAGACTGTCGAAAATTCTTGATGTATTCCGTCTCGCCGGCCTTCAGCTGAATTCATCCAAGTGCCGGTTTGGTCGCCGTCGCATTACAATACTTGGACATATTGTTGACGCTTACGGCGTACAGCCTGACCCAGAAAACGTTCGAGCTGTGAAGGACTTTCCTGTGCCAAAAACCGCCAATATGTCCGCAGCTTTGTGGGGCTCTGCTCCTATTTTCGGCGGTTCATCAAGAACTTCGCAGAAATCGCTCGGCCCCTAACAGATTTACTCAAACCAGATGAGACGTTTACCTGGGGTCCCTCGCAAGCAGCAGCATTTTCCGACTTGACCGCTTTGCTCACTTCTTCTCCTGTGCTGGCTCACTTCGACCCTACGGCACCGACAGAAGTGCGCACCGATGCCAGCGGTTACGGAATAGGCGCTGTGTTGGCCCAGCAACAACGTGGGCAGCATCGCGTGATAGCTTATGCCAGCAGGCTGCTGTCCACCTCGGAGCGCAATTATTCCATCACAGAGCGCGAATGCCTCGCGCTGGTGTGGGCAGTCGCGAAATTTCGCCCTTACTTATACGGCCGACCCTTTATAGTTCGCACCAACCACAACGCTCTCTGCTGGCTCGCCTCCCTCAAAGATCCCACAGGTCGTCTCGCCCGCTGGGCACTCCGCCTTCAGGAGTATTCTTACACCGTAGTGTATAAATCAGGAAAACTACACAAAGATGTGGATTGTCTGTCACGCTACCCTGTGGCCGACTGCAATCCTACGAGCACTGATTCTGTGGGCTGCGTCCTTTCCATCTCCCAGCTGCTTCATCTCGGGGACGAGCAGCGCCGCGATCCGGATATCAGCCGCCTAATACAACAGCTCGAATCTTCACCGCAAGACGCTTCTGTTCGCAAGTTTACCCTAAAGGACCACACCTTATATCGGCGTAATTTATCGCCCCATGGTCACGACCTACTTCTGGTCATACCAAAGCACCTGCGTTCTACAGTCCTACGCGAGCTCCATGACGAGCCAACCACGGGTCACCTTGGCGTCTCTCGCACATATGACCGTGTACGCCGCCGCTTCTACTGGCCTGGCCTTTCACGTTCTGTACGTCGCTATGTCAACGCTTCTGAAATTTGCCAGCGTCGCAAAAAGCCGTCGAGACTACCTTCCGGATATCTTCAGCCCATCGACATCCCATCAGAGCCATTCTTCCGTGTTGGTTTGGACCTCCTCGGTCCCTTCCCAACATCCGCCTCCGGAAACAAGTGGGTCGCGGTGGCTACGAATTACACAACCCGTTATGCAGTTACGCGAGCCATGCCCACAAGCTGCGCTACAGACGTAGCTGATTTTTTACTACGCGATCTCATTTTAGTGCATGGAGCCCCTCGTCAACTGCTGACAGACCGAGGCCGTACGTTCCTATCGAAAGTGGTTGACGATATCCTGCGTTCCTGCTCTACCCAACATAAGCTCACGACATCATACCACCCCCAGACAAACGGGCTTACAGAACGTTTAAACCACACCCTGACAGACATGCTATCAAAATACGTCTCGGCCGACAATCGTGATTGGGACCTTGCACTACCCTATGTGACGTTCGCATACAATTCCTCCCGGCATGACACTGCTGGGTACTCGCCATTTTACCTTCTGTTTGGACGCGAACCAACATTGCCGTTGGATACCATCCTGCCAGCCGCTGCGCAGTCTACTTCTGAATATGCGCGCGAAGCTATTACCCGAGCTGCCCACGCTCGTCAGCTTGCCCGCAGCAGATTAATGGCGTCCCAAGACTCACAAAAGCATCGTTACGACGAGCGGCATCGCGACGAACACTTTCCAACAGGTTCCCTCGTTCTTTTTTGGTCTCCTACGCGACATGCAAACCTTTCAGAAAAACTTCTCTCTCGTTTCACGGGCCCAAACCGTGTGCTTAGACGAGTGACCGACAATACATATGAAATTGTCAATGATAATCCATCAACCTCTTCCGCTCTGCTGTCAAGGGACATCGTCCACGTATCAAGGCTCAAGCGTTACCACACTGCTCCTGCTGTGGCCCCGTAAACTCGCCGGGTCGGCGCTTTTGCCGCCGGGGGTCGTGTTACGTGATTTCGTCTCACTGAAAGAGGGCATAGTGGGGCATAACCAAGAAAAGGTGCCTCAGACTGATAGTAAAGAAGTGGACGTTGTGGGTGAGCTGCGTTGTGGCTGCGGACTGACAGCTGTTATTTTCCACGTAACAATATTATTGCGTGAAACACTGAAAACGAGCCGTTAAGTTTACACTTGTTTCCCTCATTCATTAACGAGAGTCTCGTACTGGCAGACTTGGTGCCTCTAGGTTGTATACGGTAGACTATTGGTCAGCTGCCAGTTGGAAATATGTTCACGTGCTACGTGACGCCAAACAGTCTCATAAGGAGTGTGCCACGCTCGCCGCCATGGCTACTAGTGGCGCTGACTGACACTGCCACGTTTAAATTGACACAGATACCCAATATAGTGGCTGGGAAGATGGCTGTCGTGGTAGCTCAGTGGTAGACCATCGAACGCGTTATTCGAAGGTCGCAGATTCGGATCCTGTCCACGGCAAGGTATCTTTTCACCCACTTTTCTTTCTTCTCCTTTACATTACAGTTGGCCTAATAACTTACCCTGTACCTTCGTGGGAATTATCGTCTGTTATATCTCATTATTATTGTGTAAAACACGAACAACGAGCTCTTAAGTTTACACTTGTTTCCCTTATTCATTAGCGAGGGTCTCGTACTGGCAGACTTGGTGCCTCTAGGTTGTATACGGTGGACTATTGGTCAGCTGCCAGTTAGCAATATGTTCACGTGCTACGTGACGCCAAAAGGGCTTACAAATAGTATGCCACGCTCGCCGCAATGGATACTAGGGGCGCTGACTGACACTCCCACGTTGAAATTAACATAGATACCCAATAAAGTGGCTGGGAATATGGCTGTCGTGGTAGCTCAGTGATAGAGCATCGAACGCGTTATTCGAAGGTCGCAGGTTTGAATCCCGTCCATGGCAAGGTATCTTTTCACCCAATTTTCTTCTCATTTACATTAAAGTTGGCCTACTAACTAACCCTGTATCTTCGTTGGCAATATTGTCTGTTATATCTCATTAATATTGTGTAAACCACAAAATACGAGCTCTTAAGTTTACACTTGTTTCCCTTATTCATTAACGAGGGTCTCGTACTGGCAGGCTTGGTGCCTCTAGTTTGTATATGGTGGACTATTGGTCAGCTGCCAGTTAGCAATACGTTCACGTGCTACGTGATGCCAAACAGGCTCATAAGGAGTGTGCCACACTTGCAACCATGGCTACTAGTGGCGCTGACTGACACTCCCACGTGTAAATTGGCATAGATAACCAATAAAGTGGCAGGGAAGATGGCTGTTGTGGTAGCGCAGTGGTAGACCATCGAGTGCGTCATTCGAAGGTCGCAGGTTCAGATCCTGTCCAAGGCAAGGTATCTTTTCACCCACTTTTCCTTTTTCCATTTACATTACAGTTGGCCTAATAACTCACCCTGTCCTTTCGTTGGAATTATTGTCTGTTAGATCTCAATAATATTGTGTAAAACGCGAAAAACGAGCCATTAAGTTTACAATTGTTTTCCTTATTCAATGGCGAGGGTCTCGTACTGGCAGACTTGGTGCCTCTAGGTTGTATATGGTTGACTATTGGTCAGCTACCAGTTAGAGATATGTTCACGTGCTACGTGACGCCAAAAAGACTCATAAAGAGTGTAAAACGCTCGCCGCCATGACTACTAGTGGCGCTGACTGACACTACCACGTTTAATTTGACATAGATACCCAATAAAGTGGCAGGGAAGATGGCTGTCGTGGTAGCTAAGTGGTAGAACAACGAACACGTTATTCGAAGGGCGCAAGTTGGAATCCCGTCCATGGCAAGGTATCTTTTCACCCACTTTTCTTATCAATTACATTACAGTAGGCCTTATAACTTACCCCGTACCTTTGTTGTCATTATTGTCTGTTATATCTCATCAATATTGTGTAAAATACGAAAAACGAGCTGTTACGTTTACACTTGTTTCCCTTATTCATTAACGAGGGTCTCGTACGTTTAGACTTGGTGCCTCTAGGCTTTATATGATGGACTATTGGTCAGCTGCCAGTTAGCAATATGTTCACGTGCTAGGTGACACCAAGCAGGCTCATAAGGAGTGTGCCACGCTCGCCGCAATGGCTACTAGTGGCGCTGACTGACACTCCCACGTTTAATTTTACATAGATACCCAATAAAGGGGCTGGGAAGATCGCTGTCGTAGTAGATCTGTGGTAGAGCATCGAACGCGTTATTCGAAGGTTGCAGGTTCGAATCCCGTCTACAGCAAGGTATCTTTTCACCCACATTTCTTCTCACTTACATTACAGTTGGCCTAATAACTTACCCTGTACCTTCGTTGGCATTATTGTCTGTTATATCTCATTAATATTGTGTAAAACACGAAAAACGAGCCATGAAGTGTACACTTCTTTCCCTCAATCATTAACGAGGGTCTTGTACTGGCAGACTTGGTGCCTCAATATTGTATACGGTGGACTATTGGTCAGCTGCCAGTTAGCAATATGTTCACGTGCTACGTGACGCCAAACAGGCTCATAAGGAGTGTGCCACGCTCGCCGCCATGGACACTAGTGGCGCTGACTGACACTCTCACGTTTAAGTTGTCTTAGATACCCAATAAAGTGGCTCGGAAGATGGCTGTCGTAGTAGCTGAGTGGTAGACCATCGAACGCGTTATTCGAAGGTAGCAAATTCGGATCCTGTCCACGGCAAGATATCTTTTCACCCACTTTTTTTTCTTCTCATTTACATTACGGTTGGCCTAATAACTTACCCTGTTCTTTAGCTGGCATTACTGTCCGTTATATCTCAATATTATTGTGTAAAACACGAAAAACGAGCCGTTAAGTTTACACTTGTTTCCCTCATTCATTAACGAGGGTCTCGTACTGGCAGACTTGGTGCTTGTAGGTTGTATACGTGGACTATTGGTCAGCTGCCAGTTAGCATTATGTTCACGTGCTACGTGATGCCAAAGGGGTTCACAAGGAGTGTGCCACGCTCGCCGCCATGGCTACTAGTGGCGCTGACTGACACCACCACGTTGAATTTGACATAGTTACCCAATAAAGTGGCAGGGAAGATGGCTGTCGTGGTAGCTCAAAGGTAGAACAACGAACGCGTTATTCGAAGGTCGCAGGTTGGAATCTCGTCCACGGCAAGGTATCTTTTCACCCACTTTTCTTCTCATTTACATTACAGTTGGCCTAATAACTAAACCTGTACCTTTGTTGGCATTATTGTCTGTTATATCCCATTATTATTGTGTAAAACACGAAAAACGAGCTCATAAGTTTACACTTGTTTCCCTTATTCATTAACGAGGGTCTCGCACTAGCAGACTTGGTGCCTCTAGAATGTATACTGTTGACTATTGGTCAGCTGCCAGTTAGCAATATGTTCACGTGCTACGTGACGCCAAACAGGCTCAAAAAGAATGTGCCACGCTCGCCGCCATGGCTACTAGTGGCGCTGACTGACACTCCCACGTTTAAATTGACATAGATACCCAATGAAGTGGCTGCGAAGATGGCTGTCGTGGTAGCTCAGTGGCAGAGCATCGAACGCGTTATTCGAAGGTGTCAGGTTCGAATGCCGTCTACGGCAAGGTATCTTTTCACCCACTTTTCTTCTCACTTACATCACAGTTGGCCTAATAACTTACCCTGTACCTTCGTTGGCATTATTGTCTGTTATATCTCATTAATATTGTGTAAAACACGAAAAACGAGCCGTGAAGTGTACACTTGTTTCCCTCAATCATTAACGAGGATCTTGTACTGGCAGACTTGGTGCCTCAATATTGTATACGGTGGATTATTGGTCAGCTGCCAGTTAGCAGTATGTTCACGTGCTACGTGACGCCAAACAGGCTCATAAGGAGTGTGCCACGCTCGCCGCCATGGACACTAGTGGCACTGACTGACACTCTCACGTTTAAGTTGTCATAGATACCCAATATAGTGGCTGGGAAGATGGCTGTCGTAGTAGCTGAGTGGTAGACCATCGAACCCGTTATTCGAAGGTAGCAAATTCGGATCCTGTCCACGGCAAGATATATTTTCACCCACTTTTTTTCTTCTCATTTACAATACGGTTGGCCTAATAACTTACCCTGTTCTTTAGTTGGCATTACTGTCCGTTATATCTCAATATTATTGTGTAAAACACGAAAAACGAGCCGTTAAGTTTACACTTGTTTCCCTCATTCATTAACGAGGGTCTCGTACTGGCACACTTTGTGCTTCTAGGTTGTATACGTGGACTATTGGTCAGCTGCAGTCAGCTTTATGTTCACGTGCTACGTGATGCCAAAGGGGTTCACAAGGAGTGTGCCACGCTCGCCGCCATGGCTACTAGTGGCGCTGACTGACACTCCCACGTTTAATTTGACATAGTTACCCAATAAAGTGGCAGGAAACAGGGCTGTCGTCGTAGCTCAGTGGTAGAACAACGAACGCGTTATTCGAAGGTCGCAGGTTGGAATCTCGTCCACGGCAAGGTATCTTTTACCCACTTTTCTTCTCATTTACATTACAGTTGGCCTAATAAATAACCCTGTACCTTTGCTGGCATTATTGTCTGTTATATCCTATTAATAGTGTGTAAAACACGAAAAACGAGCCCTCAAGCTTACACTTGTTTCCCTTATTCAATAACGAGAGTCTCGTACTGGCAGACTTGGTGCTTCTAGGTTGTATATGGTGAACTATTGGTCAGCTGCCAGTTAGCAATATGTTCACGTGCTACGTGACGCCAAACAGGCTCATAAGGAGTGTGCCACGCTCGCCGCCATGGCTACTAGTGGCGCTGACTGACACTCCCACGTTTAAGTTGACATAGATACCTAATAAAGTGGCTGGGAAGGTGGCTGTCGTGGTAGCTCCTTGG
This sequence comes from Rhipicephalus microplus, assembly GCF_043290135.1. Classification (NCBI taxonomy): domain Eukaryota; kingdom Metazoa; phylum Arthropoda; class Arachnida; order Ixodida; family Ixodidae; genus Rhipicephalus; species Rhipicephalus microplus. Next base: position 71,113 of record NW_027464920.1, read on the forward strand.
TAGAGCATCGGACGCGTTATTTGAAGGTCGCAGGTTCAGATCCTGTCCACGGAAAGGTATATTTTCACCCACTTTTCTTTCTTTTCATTTACATTACAGTCGGCCTAATAACTCACCCAGTACCTTCGTTGGAATAATTGTCTGTTAGATCTCATTATTATTGTGTAAAACACGAAAAACGAGCCCTCAAGCTTACACTTGTTTCCCTTATTCAATAACGAGAGTCTCGTACTGGCAGACTTGGTGCCTCTAGGTTGTATATGGTGGACTATTGTCAGCTGCCAGTTAGCAATATGTTCACGTGCTACGTGACGCCAAACAGGCTCATAAGGAGTGTGCCACGCTCGCCGCCATGGCTACTAGTGGCGCTGACTGACACTCTCACGTTCAAATTGACATAGATACCCAATAAAGTGGCTGGGAAGATGGCTGTCGTGGTAGCTCAGTGGTAGACCATCGAGTGCGTTATTCGAAGGTCGCAGGTTCAGATCCTGTCCACGGCAAGGTATCTGTTCACCCACTTTTCTTCGTTCTCATTGACATTACAGCTGGCCTAATAACTTACCCTGTACCTTCGCTGGCATTATTGTCTGTGATATCTCATTCATATTGTGTACACCACGAAAAACGAGCTCTTAAGTTTACACTTGTTTCACTTATTCGTTAACGAGGGTCTCATACTTTCAGACTTGGTGCCTCTAGGTTGTATATGGTGGTCTATTGGTCAGCTGCCAGTTAGCAATATGTTCACGTGCTATGTGATGCCAAGCAAGCTCACAAGGAGTGTGCCACGCTTGCCGCCACGGCTACTAGTGGCGCTGACTGACACTCCCACGTTGAAATTGACATAGATACCCAATAAAGTGGCTGGGAAGATGGCTGTCGTGGTAGGTCAGTGGTGGAGCATCGACCACGTTATTCGAAGGTCGCAGGTTCGGATCCTGTCCAGGGCAAGGTATCTGTTCACCCGCATTTCTTCGTTCTCATTTACATTGCAGCTGGCCTAATAACTTACAAATTACCTCTGTTGGCATAATTGTCTGTTAAATCTCATTAATATTGTGTAAAACACGAAAAACGAGCCTTTAAGTTTACACTTGTTTCCCTTATTCATTAACGAGGGTCTCGTACTGGCAGACTTGGTCCCTCTAGGTTGTATATGGTTGGCTATTGGACAGCTACCAGTTAGCAATATGTTCACGTGCTACGTGACGCCAACAGACTCACAAGGAGTGTAAAACGCTCGCCGCCATGCCTACTAGTGGCGCTGACTGACACTCCCACGTTTAAATTGACATAGATACCCAATAAAGTGGCTGGGAAGGTGGCTGTCGTGTTAGCTCCTTGGTAGAGCATCGAACGCGTTATTTGAAGGTCGCAGGTTCGGATCCTGTCCACGGAAAGGTATCTTTTCACCCACTTTTCTTTCTTATCGTTTACATTACAGTCGGCCTAATAACTCACCCAGTACCTTCGTTGGAATAATTGTCTGTTAGATCTCATTAATATTGTGTCAAACACGAAAAACGAGCCCTTAAGTTTACACTTGTTCCCCTTATTCAATAACGAGAGTCTCGTACTGGCAGACTTGGTGCCTCTAGGTTGTATATGGTGGACTATTGGTCAGCTGCCAGTTAGCAATATGTTCACGTGCTACGTGACGCCAAACAGGCTCATAAGGAGTGTGCCACGCTCGCCGCCATGGCTACTAGTGGCGCTGACTGACACTCCCACGTTCAAATTGAAATAGATACCCAATAAAGTGGCTGGGAAGATGGCGGTCGTGGTAGCTCAGTGGTAGACCATCGAGTGCGTCATTCGAAGGTCGCAGGTTCAGATCCTGTCCAAGGCAAGGTATCTTTTCACCCACTTTTCCTTTTTCCATTTACATTACAGTTGGCCTAATAACTCACCCTGTCCTTTCGTTGGAATTATTGTCTGTTAGATCTCAATAGTATTGTGTAAAACGCGAAAAACGAGCCATTAAGTTTACAATTGTTTTCCTTATTCAATGGCGAGGGTCTCGTACTGGCAGACTTGGTGCCTCTAGGTTGTATATGGTTGACTATTGGTCAGCTACCAGTTAGAGATATGTTCACGTGCTACGTGACGCCAAAAAGACTCATAAAGAGTGTAAAACGCTCGCCGCCATGACTACTAGTGGCGCTGACTGACACTACCACGTTTAATTTGACATAGATACCCAATAAAGTGGCAGGGAAGATGGCTGTCGTGGTAGCTAAGTGGTAGAACAACGAACACGTTATTCGAAGGGCGCAAGTTGGAATCCCGTCCATGGCAAGGTATCTTTTCACCCACTTTTCTTATCAATTACATTACAGTAGGCCTTATAACTTACCCCGTACCTTTGTTGTCATTGTTGTCTGTTATATCTCATCAATATTGTGTAAAATACGAAAAACGAGCTGTTACGTTTACACTTGTTTCCCTTATTCATTAACGAGGGTCTCGTACGTTTAGACTTGGTGCCTCTAGGCTTTATATGATGGACTATTGGTCAGCTGCCAGTTAGCAATATGTTCACGTGCTAGGTGACACCAAGCAGGCTCATAAGGAGTGTGCCACGCTCGCCGCAATGGCTACTAGTGGCGCTGACTGACACTCCCACGTTTAATTTTACATAGATACCCAATAAAGGGGCTGGGAAGATCGCTGTCGTAGTAGATCTGTGGTAGAGCATCGAACGCGTTATTCGAAGGTTGCAGGTTCGAATCCCGTCTACAGCAAGGTATCTTTTCACCCACATTTCTTCTCACTTACATTACAGTTGGCCTAATAACTTACCCTGTACCTTCGTTGCCATTATTGTCTGTTATATCTCATTAATATTGTGTAAAACACGAAAAACGAGCCATGAAGTGTACACTTCTTTCCCTCAATTATTAACGAGGGTCTTGTACTGGCAGACTTGGTGCCTCAATATTGTATACGGTGGACTATTGGTCAGCTGCCAGTTAGCAATATGTTCACGTGCTACGTGACGCCAAACAGGCTCATAAGGAGTGTGCCACGCTCGCCGCCATGGACACTAGTGGCGCTGACTGACACTCTCACGTTTAAGTTGTCTTAGATACCCAATAAAGTGGCTCGGAAGATGGCTGTCGTAGTAGCTGAGTGGTAGACCATCGAACGCGTTATTCGAAGGTAGCAAATTCGGATCCTGTCCACGGCAAGATATCTTTTCACCCACTTTTTTTTCTTCTCATTTACATTACGGTTGGCCTAATAACTTACCCTGTTCTTTAGTTGGCATTACTGTCCGTTATATCTCAATATTATTGTGTAAAACACGAAAAACGAGCCGTTAAGTTTACACTTGTTTCCCTCATTCATTAACGAGGGTCTCGTACTGGCAGACTTGGTGCTTGTAGGTTGTATACGTGGACTATTGGTCAGCTGCCAGTTAGCATTATGTTCACGTGCTACGTGATGCCAAAGGGGTTCACAAGGAGTGTGCCACGCTCGCCGCCATGGCTACTAGTGGCGCTGACTGACACCACCACGTTGAATTTGACATAGTTACCCAATAAAGTGGCAGGGAAGATGGCTGTCGTGGTAGCTCAAAGGTAGAACAACGAACGCGTTATTCGAAGGTCGCAGGTTGGAATCTCGTCCACGGCAAGGTATCTTTTCACCCACTTTTCTTCTCATTTACATTACAGTTGGCCTAATAACTAAACCTGTACCTTTGTTGGCATTATTGTCTGTTATATCCCATTATTATTGTGTAAAACACGAAAAACGAGCTCATAAGTTTACACTTGTTTCCCTTATTCATTAACGAGGGTCTCGCACTAGCAGACTTGGTGCCTCTAGAATGTATACTGTTGACTATTGGTCAGCTGCCAGTTAGCAATATGTTCACGTGCTACGTGACGCCAAACAGGCTCAAAATGAGTGTGCCACGCTCGCCGCCATGGCTACTAGTGGCGCTGACTGACACTCCCACGTTTAAATTGACATAGATACCCAATGAAGTGGCTGCGAAGATGGCTGTCGTGGTAGCTCAGTGGCAGAGCATCGAACGCGTTGTTCGAAGGTGTCAGGTTCGAATGCCGTCTACGGCAAGGTATCTTTTCACCCACTTTTCTTCTCACTTACATCACAGTTGGCCTAATAACTTACCCTGTACCTTCGTTGGCATTATTGTCTGTTATATCTCATTAATATTGTGTAAAACACGAAAAACGAGCCGTGAAGTGTACACTTGTTTCCCTCAATCATTAACGAGGATCTTGTACTGGCAGACTTGGTGCCTCAATATTGTATACGGTGGATTATTGGTCAGCTGCCAGTTAGCAGTATGTTCACGTGCTACGTGACGCCAAACAGGCTCATAAGGAGTGTGCCACGCTCGCCGCCATGGACACTAGTGGCACTGACTGACACTCTCACGTTTAAGTTGTCATAGATACCCAATATAGTGGCTGGGAAGATGGCTGTCGTAGTAGCTGAGTGGTAGACCATCGAACCCGTTATTCGAAGGTAGCAAATTCGGATCCTGTCCACGGCAAGATATATTTTCACCCACTTTTTTTCTTCTCATTTACAATACGGTTGGCCTAATAACTTACCCTGTTCTTTAGTTGGCATTACTGTCCGTTATATCTCAATATTATTGTGTAAAACACGAAAAACGAGCCGTTAAGTTTACACTTGTTTCCCTCATTCATTAACGAGGGTCTCGTACTGGCACACTTTGTGCTTCTAGGTTGTATACGTGGACTATTGGTCAGCTGCAGTCAGCTTTATGTTCACGTGCTACGTGATGCCAAAGGGGTTCACAAGGAGTGTGCCACGCTCGCCGCCATGGCTACTAGTGGCGCTGACTGACACTCCCACGTTTAATTTGACATAGTTACCCAATAAAGTGGCAGGAAACAGGGCTGTCGTCGTAGCTCAGTGGTAGAACAACGAACGCGTTATTCGAAGGTCGCAGGTTGGAATCTCGTCCACGGCAAGGTATCTTTTACCCACTTTTCTTCTCATTTACATTACAGTTGGCCTAATAAATAACACTGTACCTTTGCTGGCATTATTGTCTGTTATATCCTATTAATAGTGTGTAAAACACGAAAAACGAGCCCTCAAGCTTACACTTGTTTCCCTTATTCAATAACGAGAGTCTCGTACTGGCAGACTTGGTGCTTCTAGGTTGTATATGGTGAACTATTGGTCAGCTGCCAGTTAGCAATATGTTCACGTGCTACGTGACGCCAAACAGGCTCATAAGGAGTGTGCCACGCTCGCCGCCATGGCTACTAGTGGCGCTGACTGACACTCCCACGTTTAATTTGACATAGATACCCAATAAAGTGGCTGGGAAGGTGGCTGTCGTGGTAGCTCCTTGGTAGAGCATCGGACGCGTTATTTGAAGGTCGCAGGTTCAGATCCTGTCCACGGAAAGGTATATTTTCACCCACTTTTCTTTCTTTTCATTTACATTACAGTCGGCCTAATAACTCACCCAGTACCTTCGTTGGAATAATTGTCTGTTAGATCTCATTATTATTGTGTAAAACACGAAAAACGAGCCCTCAAGCTTACACTTGTTTCCCTTATTCAATAACGAGAGTCTCGTACTGGCAGACTTGGTGCCTCTAGGTTGTATATGGTGGACTATTGTCAGCTGCCAGTTAGCAATATGTTCACGTGCTACGTGACGCCAAACAGGCTCATAAGGAGTGTGCCACGCTCGCCGCCATGGCTACTAGTGGCGCTGACTGACACTCTCACGTTCAAATTGACATAGATACCCAATAAAGTGGCTGGGAAGATGGCTGTCGTGGTAGCTCAGTGGTAGACCATCGAGTGCGTTATTCGAAGGTCGCAGGTTCAGATCCTGTCCACGGCAAGGTATCTGTTCACCCACTTTTCTTCGTTCTCATTGACATTACTGCTGGCCTAATAACTTACCCTGTACCTTCGCTGGCATTATTGTCTGTGATATCTCATTCATATTGTGTACACCACGAAAAACGAGCTCTTAAGTTTACACTTGTTTCACTTATTCGTTAACGAGGGTCTCATACTTTCAGACTTGGTGCCTCTAGGTTGTATATGGTGGACTATTGGTCAGCTGCCAGTTAGCAATATGTTCACGTGCTGCGTGATGCCAAGCAAGCTCACAAGGAGTGTGCCACGCTCGCCGCCATGGCTACTAGTGGCGCTGACTGACACTCCCACGTTTAATTTGACATAGACACCCAATAAAGTGGCAGGGAAGATGGCAGTCGTGGTAGCTCAGTGGTAGAACAACGAACGCGTTATTCGAAGGTCGCAAGTTGGAATCCCGTCCACGATAAGGTATCTTTTCACCCACTTTTTTCTCATTTACATTACAGTTGGCCTAATAACTTACCCCGTAACTTTGTTGTCATTATTGTCTGTTATATCTCATTAATATTGTGTAAAACACGAAAAACGAGCTCTTACGTTTACACTTGTTTCCCTTATTCATTAACGAGGGTCTCGTACTGTTAGACGTGGTGCCTCTAGGTTGTATATGGTGGACTATTGGTCAGCTGCCAGTTAGCAATATGTTCACGTGCTAGGTGACGCCAAGCAGGCTCATAAGAAGTGTGCCACGCTCGCCGCCATGGCTACTAGTGGCGCTGACTGACACTCCCACGTTTAATTTGACATAGATACCCAATAAAAGGGCTGGGAAGATAGCTGTCGTGGTAGCTCAGTGGTAGACCATCGAGTGCGTTATTCGAAGGTCGCAGGTTCAGATCCTGTCCACGGCAAGGTATCTTTTCACCCACTTTTCTTTTTTTCATTTACATTACAGTTGGGCTAATAACTCACCCTGTCCTTTCGTTGGAATTATTGTCTGTTAGATCTCAATAATAATTTGTAAAACGCGAAAAACGAGCCATTAAGTTTACAATTGTTTTCCTTATTCAATGGCGAGGGTCTCGTACTGGCAGACTTGGTGCCTCTAGGTTGTATATGGTTGACTATTGGTCAGCTACCAGTTAGCAATATGTTCACGTGCTACGTGACGCCAAAAAGACTCATAAAGAGTGTAAAACGCTCGCCGCCATGACTACTAGTGGCGCTGACTGACACTACCACGTTTATATTCGACATAGATACCCAATAAAGTGGCAGGGAAGATGGCTGTCGTGGTAGCTCAGTGGTAACACAACGAACGCGTTATTCTAAGGTCGCAGGTTCGGATCCTGTCCACGGCAAGGTATCTTTTCACCCACTTTTCTTTCTTCTGCTTTACATTACAGTTGGCCTAATAACTTACCCTGTACCTTTGTTGGCATTATTGTCTGTGAGGTGTTATTAATATTGTGTAAAACGCCAAAAACGAGCCGTTAAGTGTACCCTTGTTTCCCTTATTCATTAACGAAGGTCTCGTACTGGCAGACTTGGTGCCTCTAGATTGTATACTGTGGACTATTGGTCAGCTGCCAGTTAGCAATGTGTTCGCGTGCTACGTGACGCCAAAAAGGCTCAAAAGGAGTGTGCCACGCTCGCCGCCATGGCTACTAGTGGCGCTGACTGACACTCCCACGTTTAAATTGACATAGATACCCAATGAAGTGGCAAGGAAGATGGCTGTCGTGTTAGCTCAGTGGTAGGGCATCGAACGCGTTATTCGAAGGTCGCAGGTTCGGATCCTGTCCACGGCAAGGTATCTTTTCACCCACTTTTCTTTCTTCTAATTTACATTAGAGTTGGCCTAATAACTCACCCTGTACCTTCGTTGGAATTATTGTCTGTTAGATCTCATTAATATTGTGTAAAACGCGAAAAACGAGCCATTAAGTTTACAATTGCTTTCCTTATTCAATAACGAGGGTCTCGTACTGGCAGACTTGGTGCCTCTAGGTTGTATTTGGTTGAATATTGGTCAGCTACCAGTTAGCAATATGTTCACGTGCTACGTGACCCCAAAAAGACTCATAAGGAGTGTAAAACGCTCGCCGCCATGCCTACTAGTGGCGCTGACTGACACTCCCACGTTTAATTTGACATAGATACCCAATAAAGTGGCTGGGAAGGTGGCTGTCGTGGTAGCTCCTTGGTAGAGCATCGGACGCGTTATTTGAAGGTCGCAGGTTCAGATCCTGTCCACGGAAAGGTATATTTTCACCCACTTTTCTTTCTTTTCATTTACATTACAGTCGGCCTAATAACTCACCCAGTACCTTCGTTGGAATAATTGTCTGTTAGATCTCATTATTATTGTGTAAAACACGAAAAACGAGCCCTCAAGCTTACACTTGTTTCCCTTATTCAATAACGAGAGTCTCGTACTGGCAGACTTGGTGCCTCTAGGTTGTATATGGTGAACTATTGGTCAGCTGCCAGTTAGCAATATGTTCACGTGCTACGTGACGCCAAACAGGCTCATAAGGAGTGTGCCACGCTCGCCGCCATGGCTACTAGTGGCGCTGACTGACACTCCCACGTTTAATTTGACATAGATACCCAATAAAGTGGCTGGGAAGGTGGCTGTCGTGGTAGCTCCTTGGTAGAGCATCGGACGCGTTATTTGAAGGTCGCAGGTTCAGATCCTGTCCACGGAAAGGTATATTTTCACCCACTTTTCTTTCTTTTCATTTACATTACAGTCGGCCTAATAACTCACCCAGTACCTTCGTTGGAATATTTGTCTGTTAGATCTCATTATTATTGTGTAAAACACGAAAAACGAGCCCTCAAGCTTACACTTGTTTCCCTTATTCAATAACGAGAGTCTCGTACTGGCAGACTTGGTGCCTCTAGGTTGTATATGGTGGACTATTGTCAGCTGCCAGTTAGCAATATGTTCACGTGCTACGTGACGCCAAACAGGCTCATAAGGAGTGTGCCACGCTCGCCGCCATGGCTACTAGTGGCGCTGACTGACACTCTCACGTTCAAATTGACATAGATACCCAATAAAGTGGCTGGGAAGATGGCTGTCGTGGTAGCTCAGTGGTAGACCATCGAGTGCGTTATTCGAAGGTCGCAGGTTCAGATCCTGTCCACGGCAAGGTATCTGTTCACCCACTTTTCCTCGTTCTCATTGACATTACAGCTGGCCTAATAACTTACCCTGTACCTTCGCTGGCATTATTGTCTGTGATATCTCATTCATATTGTGTACACCACGAAAAACGAGCTCTTAAGTTTACACTTGTTTCTCTTATTCGTTAACGAGGGTCTCATACTTTCAGACTTGGTGCCTCTAGGTTGTATATGGTGGACTATTGGTCAGCTGCCAGTTAGCAATATGTTCACGTGCTGCGTGATGCCAAGCAAGCTCACAAGGAGTGTGCCACGCTCGCCGCCATGGCTACTAGTGGCGCTGACTGACACTCCCACGTTTAATTTGACATAGACACCCAATAAAGTGGCAGGGAAGATGGCAGTCGTGGTAGCTCAGTAGTAGAACAACGAACGCGTTATTCGAAGGTCGCAAGTTGGAATCCCGTCCACGATAAGGTATCTTTTCACCCACTTTTTTCTCATTTACATTACAGTTGGCCTAATAACTTACCCCGTAACTTTGTTGTCATTATTGTCTGTTATATCTCATTAATATTGTGTAAAACACGAAAAACGAGCTCTTACGTTTACACTTGTTTCCCTTATTCATTAACGAGGGTCTCGTACTGTTAGACGTGGTGCCTCTAGGTTGTATATGGTGGACTATTGGTCAGCTGCCAGTTAGCAATATGTTCACGTGCTAGGTGACGCCAAGCAGGCTCATAAGAAGTGTGCCACGCTCGCCGCCATGGCTACTAGTGGCGCTGACTGACACTCCCACGTTTAATTTGACATAGATACCCAATAAAAGGGCTGGGAAGATAGCTGTCGTAGTAGATCTGTGATAGAGCATCGAACGCGTTATTCTAAGGTCACAGGTTTGGATCCTGTCCACGGCAAGGTATCTTTTCACCCACTTTTCTTTCTTCTGCTTTACATTACAGTTGGCCTAATAACTTACGCTGTACCTTTGTTGGCATTCTTGTCTGTTAGGTGTTATTATATTGTGTAAAACACCAAAAACGAGCCGTTAGGTTACCCTTGTTTTCCTTATTTATTAACGAAGGTCTCGTACTGGCAGACTTGGTGCCTCTAGATTGTATACTGTGGACTATTGGTCAGCTGCCAGTTAGCAATATGTTCACGTGCTACGTGACGCCAAACAGGCTCAAAAGGAGTGTGCCACGCTCGCCACCATGGCTACTAGCGGCGCTGACTGACACTCCCACGTTTAGATTGACATAGATACCCAATAAAGTGGCAGGGAAGATGGCTTTCGTTGTAGCTCAGTGGTAGAGCATCGAACGCGTTATTCGAAGGTAGCAGGTTCGGATCCTGACCACGGCAAGGTACCTTTCACCCACTTTTCTTTCTTCTCATTTACAGTACAGTTGGCATAATAACTCACCCTGCACCTTCGTTGGAATTATTGTCTGTTAGATCTCATTAATATTGTGTCAAACGCGAAAAACGAGCGCTTAAGTTTACAATTGTTTCCCTTAATCATTAACGAGGGTCTCGTACTGGCAGACTTGGTGCCTGTAGATTGTATATGTTTGACTATTGGTCAGCTACTAGTTAGCAATATGTTCACGTGCTACGTGACGCCAAACAGGCTCAAAAGGAGTGTGCCACGCTCGCCGCCATGACTACTAGTGGCGCTGACTGACACTCCCACGTTTAAATTGACATAGATACCCAATGAAGTGGCCGGGAAGATGGCTGTCGTTGTAGCTCAGTGGTAGAGCATCGAACGCGTTATTCGAAGGTCGCAGGTTCGGATCCTGTCCACGGCAAAATATCTTTTCACCCAATTTTCTTTCTTCTCATTTACAGTACAGTTGGCTTAATAACTCACCCTGTACCTTCGTTGGAATTATTGTCTATTAGATCTCAATAATATTGCGTAAAACGCGAAAAACGAGCCATTAAGTTTACAATTGTTTTCCTTATTCAATAGCGAGGGTCTCGTACTGGCAGACTTGGTGCCTCTAGGTTGTATATGGTTGACTATTGGTCAGCTACCAGTTAGCAATATGTTCACGTGCTACGTGACGCCAAAAATACTCATAAGAAGTGTAAAACGCTCGCCGCCATGACTACTAGTGGCGCTGACTGACACTCCCACGTTTAAATTTACATAGATACCCAATAAAGTGGCTGGGAAGGTGGCTGTCGTGGTAGCTCCTTCGTAGAGCATCGAACGCGTTATTTGAAGGTCGCAGGTTCGGATCCTGTCCACGGAAGGTATATTTTCACCCACTTTTCTTTCTTCTCATTTACATTACAGTCGGCCTAATAACTCACCCAGTACCTTCGTTGGAATATTTGTCTGTTAGATCTCATTATTATTGTGTAAAACACGAAAAACGAGCCCTCAAGCTTACACTTGTTTCCCTTATTCAATAACGAGAGTCTCGTACTGGCAGACTTGGTGCCTCTAGGTTGTATATGGTGGACTATTGGTCAGCTGCCAGTTAGCAATATGTTCACGTGCTACGTGATGCCAAACAGGCTCATAAGGAGTGTGCCACGCTCGCCACCATGGCTACTAGTGGCGCTGACTGGCACTCCCACGTTCAAATTGACATGGATACCCAATAAAGTGGCTGCGAAGATGGCTGTCATAGTAGCTCAGTGATAGGGCATCGCACGCGTTATTCGATGGTCGCAGGTTTGAATCCCGTCCACGGCAACGTATCTTTTCACCCACTTTTTTTTCATTTACATTACAGTTGGCCTAATAACTTACCCTGTACCTTCGTTGGCATTACTGTCTTTTATATCTCATTATATTGTGTAAACCACGAAAAACGAGCTCTTAAGTTTACACTTGTTTCCTTTATTCATTAACGAGGGTCTCGCACTGGCAGACTTGGTGCCTCTAGGTTGTATATGGTGGACTATTGGTCAGCTGCCAGTTAGCGATATGTTCACGTGCTACGTGATGCCAAGCAAGCTCACAAGGAGTGTGCCACGCTCGCCGCCATGTCTACTAGTGGCGCTGACTGACGCTCCCACGTTTAATTTGACATAGACACCCAATAAAGGGGCTGGGAAGATAGCTGTCGTAGTATATCTGTGATAGAGCATCGAACGCGTTATTCTGAGGTCACAGGTTTGGATCCTGTCCACGGCAAGGTATCTTTTCACCCACTTTTCTTTCTTCTGCTTTACATTACAGTTGGCCTAATAACTTACCCTGTACCTTTGTTGGCATTATTGTCTGTTAGGTGTTATTATATTGTGTAAAACACCAAAAACGAGCCGTTAAGTTTACCCTTGTTTCCCCTATTCATTAACGAAGGTCTCGTACTGGCAGACATGGTGCCTCTAGATTGTATACTGTGGACTATTGGTCAGCTGCCAGTTAGCAATATGTTCACGTGCTACGTGACGCCAAACAGGCTCAAAAGGAGTGTGCCTCGCTCGCCACCATGGCTACTAGCGGCGCTGACTGACACTCCCACGTTTAGATTGACATAGATACCCAATAAAGTGGCAGGGAAGATGGCTTTCGTTGTAGCTCAGTGGTAGAGCATCGAACGCGTTATTCGAACGTAGCAGGTTCGGATCCTGACCACGGCAAGGTATCTTTTCACCCACTTTTCTTCCTTCTCATTTACAGTACAGTTGGCATAATAACTCACCCTGCACCTTCGTTGGAATTATTGTCTGTTAGATCTCATTAATATTGTGTCAAACGCGAAAAACGAGCCCTTAAGTTTACAATTGTTTTCCTTAATCATTAACGAGGGTCTCGTACTGGCAGACTTGGTGCCTGTAGGTTGTATACGTTTGACTATTGGTCAGCTACTAGTTAGCAATATGTTCACGTGCTAGGTGACGCCAAACAGACTCATAAGGAGTTTAAACGCTCGGCGCCATGCCTACTAGGGGCGCTGACTGACACTCTCACGTTTAAATTGACATAGATACCCAATAAAGTGGCTGGGAAGGCGGCTGTAGTGGTAGTTTTTTGGTAGAGCATCAAACGCATTATTTGAAAGTCGCAGGTTCGGATCCTGTACACGGAAAGGTATAATTTCACCCACTTTTATTTCTTCTCATTTACATTACAGTTGGCCTAATAACTCACCCAGTACCTTCGTTGGAATAATTGTCTGTTAGATCTCATTATTATTGTTTAAAACACGAAAAACGTGCCCTTAAGATTACACTTGTTTTCCTTATTCATTAACGAGGGTCTCGTACTGTTAGACGTGGTGCCTCTAGGTTGTATATGGTGGACTATTGGTCAGCTGCCAGTTAGCAATATGTTCACGTGCTAGGTGACGCCAAGCAGGCTCATAAGAAGTGTGCCACGCTCGCCGCCATGGCTACTAGTGGCGCTGACTGACACTTCCACGTTTAATTTGACATAGATACCCAATAAAGGGGCTGGGAAGATAGCTGTCGTAGTATATCTGTGATAGAGCATCGAACGCGTTATTCTAAGGTCACAGGTTTGGATCCTGTCCACGGCAAGGTATCTTTTCACCCACTTTTCTTTCTTCTGCTTTACATTACAGTTGGCCTAATAACTTACCCTGTACCTTTGTTGGCATTATTGTCTGTTAGGTGTTATTATATTGTGTAAAACACCATAAACGAGCCGTTAAGTTTACCCTTGTTTCCCTTATTCATTAACGAAGGTCTTTTACTGGCAGACTTGGTGCCTCTAGATTGTATACTGTGGACTATTGGTCAGCTGCCAGTTAGCAATATGTTCACGTGCTACGTGACGCCAAACAGGCTCAAAAGGAGTGTGCCTCGCTCGCCACCATGGCTACTAGCGGCGCTGACTGACACTCCCACGTTTAGATTGACATAGATACCCAATAAAGTGGCAGGGAAGATGGCTTTCGTTGTAGCTCAGTGGTAGAGCATCGAACGCGTTATTCGAAGGTAGCAGGTTCGGATCCTGACCACGGCAAGGAATCTTTTCACCCACTTTTCTTCCTTCTCATTTACAGTACAGTTGGCATAATAACTCACCCTGCACCTTCGTTGGAATTATTGTCTGTTAGATCTCATTATTATTGTGTCAAACGCGAAAAACGAGCCCTTAAGTTTACAATTGTTTTCCTTAATCATTAACGAGGGTCTCGTACTGGCAGACTTGGTGCCTGTAGGTTGTATATGTTTGACTATTGGTCAGCTACTAGTTAGCAATATGTTCACGTGCTACGTGACGCCAAACAGGCTCAAAAGGAGTGTGCCACGCTCGCCGCCATGACTACTAGTGGCGCTGACTGACACTCCCACGTTTAAATTGACATAGATACCCAATGAAGTGGCCGGGAAGATGGCTGTCGTTGTAGCTCAGTGGTAGAGCATCGAACGCGCTATTCGAAGGTCGCAGGTTCGGGTCCTGTCCACGGCAAGGTATCTTTTCACCCAATTTTCTTTCTTCTCATTTACAGTACAGTTGGCCTAATAACTCACCCTGTACCTTCGTTGGAATTATTGTCTGTTAGATCTCAATATTATTGCGTAAAACGCGAAAAACGAGCCCTCAAGCTTACACTTGTTTCCCTTATTCAATAACGAGAGTCTCGTACTGGCAGACTTGGTGCCTCTAGGTTGTATATGGTGGACTATTGGTCAGCTGCCAGTTAGCAATATGTTCACGTGCTACGTGATGCCAAACAGGCTCATAAGGAGTGTGCCACGCTAGCCACCATGGCTACTAGTGGCGCTGACTGACACTCCCACGTTCAAATTGACATGGATACCCAATAAAGTGGCTGCGAAGATGGCTGTCGTAGTAGCTCAGTGATAGGGCATCGCACGCGTTATTCGATGGTCGCAGGTTTGAATCCCGTCCACGGCAACGTATCTTTTCACCCACTTTTTTTCTCATTTACATTACAGTTGGCCTAATAACTTATCCTGTACCTTCGTTGGCATTACTGTCTTTTATATCTCATTATATTGTGTAAACCACGAAAAACGAGCTCTTAAGTTTACACTTGTTTCCTTTATTCATTAACGAGGGTCTCGCACTGGCAGACTTGGTGCCTCTAGGTTGTATATGGTGGACTATTGGTCAGCTGCCAGTTAGCAATATGTTCACGTGCTACGTGATGCCAAGCAAGCTCACAAGGAGTGTGCCACGCTCGCCGCCATGGCTACTAGTGGCGCTGACTGACACTCCCACGTTTAATTTGACATAGACACCCAATAAAGTGGCAGGGAAGATGGCAGTCGTGGTAGCTCAGTGGTAGAACAACGAACGCGTTATTCGAAGGTCGCAAGTTGAAATCCCGTCCACGATAAGGTATCTTTTCACCCACTTTTCTTCTCATTTACATTACAGTTGGCCTAATAACTTACCCCGTACCTTTGTTGTCATTATTGTCTGTTATATCTCACTAATATTGTGTAAAACACGAAAAACGAGCTCTTACGTTTACACTTGTTTCCCTTATTCATTAACGAGGGTCTCGTACTGTTAGACGTGGTGCCTCTAGGTTGTATATGGTGGACTATTGGTCAGCTGCCAGTTAGCAATATGTTCACGTGCTAGGTGACGCCAAGCAGGCTCATAAGAAGTGTGCCACGCTCGCCGCCATGGCTACTAGTGGCGCTGACTGACACTCCCACGTTTAATTTGACATAGATACCCAATAAAGGGGCTGGGAAGATAGCTGTCGTAGTATATCTGTGATAGAGCATCGAACGCGTTATTCTGAGGTCACAGGTTTGGATCCTGTCCACGGCAAGGTATCTTTTCACCCACTTTTCTTTCTTCTGCTTTACATTACAGTTGGCCTAATAACTTACCCTGTACCTTTGTTGGCATTATTGTCTGTTAGGTGTTATTATATTGTGTAAAACACCAAAAACGAGCCGTTAAGTTTACCCTTGTTTCCCTTATTCATTAACGAAGGTCTCGTACTGGCAGACTTGGTGCCTCTAGATTGTATACTGTGGACTATTGGTCAGCTGCCAGTTAGCAATATGTTCACGTGCTACGTGACGCCAAACAGGCTCATAAGGAGTTTAAACGCTCGGCGCCATGCCTACTAGGGGCGCTGACTGACACTCTCACGTTTAAATTGACATAGATACCCAATAAAGTGGCTGGGAAGGCGGCTGTAGTGGTAGCTTTTTGGTAGAGCATCAAACGCATTATTTGAAGGTCGCAGGTTCGGATCCTGTACACGGAAAGGTATAATTTTACCCACTTTTATTTCTTCTCATTTACATTACAGTTGGCCTAATAACTCACCCAGTACCTTCGTTGGAATAATTGTCTGTTAGATCTCATTATTATTGTGTAAAACACAAAAAACGAGCCCTTAAGTTTACACTTGTTTTCTGTATTCATTAACGAGGGTCTCGTACTAGCAGACTTGGTGCCTCTATGTTGTACATGGTGGACTGTTGGTCAGCTGCCAGTTAGCAATATGTTCACGTGCTACGTGATGCCAAGCAGGCTCACAAGGAGTGTGCCATGCTCGCCGCCATGGCTACTAGTGGCACTGACTGACACTCCCACGTTTAATGTGACATAGATACCCAATAAAGTGGCAGGGAAGATGGCTGTCATGGTAGCTCAGTGGTAGAACAACGAATGCGTTATTTGAAGGTCGCATGTTGGAATCTCGTCCACGGCAAGGTATCTTTTCACCCACATTTCTTCTCATTTACATTACAGTTGGCCTAATAACTTACCCTGTACTTTTGTTGGCGTTATTGTCTGTTATATCCCATTAATATTGTGTAAAACTAGAAAAACGAGCCATTAAGTTTACAATTGTTTTCCTTATTCAATAACGAGGGTCTCGTACTGGCAGACTTGGTGCCTCTAGGTTGTATATGGTTGACTACTGGTCAGCTACCAGTTAGCAGTATGTTCACGTGCTACGTGACGCCAAAAAGACTCATAAGGAGTGTAAAACGCTCGCCGCCATGCCTACAAGTTGCGCTGACTGACACTCCCATGTTTAAATTGACATAGATACCCATTAAAGTGACTGGGAAGGTGGCTGTCGTGGTAGCTCCTTGGTAGAGCATCGAACGCGTTATTTGAAAGTCGCAGGTTCGGATCCTGTCCACGGAAGGGTATATTTTCACCAACTTTTCTTTCTTCTCATTTACATTACAGTCGGCCTAATAACTCACCCAGTACCTTCGTTGGAATAATTGTCTGTTATATCTCATTATTATTGTTTAAAACACGAAAAACGTGCCCTTAAGATTACACTTGTTTTCCTTATTCAATAACGAGAGTCTCGTACTGGCAGACTTGGTGCCTCTAGGTTGTATAGGTGGACTATTGGTCAGCTGCCAGGTAGCAATATGTTCACGTGCTACGTGACGCCAAACAGGCTCATAAGGAGTGTGCCACGCTCGCCGCCATGGCTACTAGTGGCGCTGACTGAGACTCCCACGTTCAAATTGACATAGATACCCAATAAAGTGGCTGCGAAGATGGCTGTCGTGGTAGCTGAGTGATAGGGCATCGAACGCGTTATTCGATGGTCGCAGGTTTGAATACCGTCCACGGCAAGGTATCTTCTCACCCACTTTTTTTCTCATTTACATTACAGTTGGCCTAATAACTTACCCAGTACCTGCGTTGGCATTACTGTGTGTTATATCTCATTAATATTGTGTAAACCACGAAAGACGAGCTCTTAAGTTTACACTTGTTTCCTTTATTCATTAAGGAGGGTCTCGCACTGGCAGACTTGGTGCCTCTAGGTTGTATATGGTGGACTATTGGTCAGCTGCCAGTTAGCAATATGTTCACGTGCTACGTGATGCCAAGCAAGCTCACAAGGAGTGTGCCACGCTCGCCGCCATGGCTACTAGTGGCGCTGACGGACACTCCCACGTTTAATTTGACATAGATACCCAATAAAGTGGCAGGGAAGATGGCTGTCGTGGCAGCTCAGTGGTAGAACAACGAACGCGTTATTCGAAGGTCGCAGGTCTGGATCCTGTCCACGGAAAAGTATCTTTTCACCAATTTTTCTTTCTTCGCCTTTACATTAGAGTTAGTCAAATAACTTACCCTGTACCTTCGTTGTAATTATTGTCTGTTAGATGTCATGAATATTGTGTAAAACACGAGAAATGAGCGCTCAAGTTTACTCTTATTTCCCTTGTTCATTAACGAGGGTCTCGTACTGGCAGACTTGGCGCCTCTAGGTTTTATATGGTGGACTATTGGTCAGCTGCCAGTTAGCAATATGTTCACGTGCTAGGTGACGCCAAGCAGGCTCATATTGAGTGTGCCACGCTCGCCGTCAAGGCTACTAGTGGCGCTGACTGACACTCCCACGTTTAATTTGACATGGATACCCAATAAAGTGGCAGGGAAGATGGCTGTCGTGTTAGCTCAGTGGTAGATCATCGAACGCGTTATTCGAAGGTCGCAGGTTCGAATCCCGTCCACGGCGACGTGTCTTTTCACCCACTTTTCTTCTCATTTACATTACAGTTTGCCTAATAACTTACCCTGTACCTTCGTTGGCATTATTGTCTGTGTGAAGAAGAAAACGCATTGTTGGCAAGCAACATCGCCACCGCTTGGGTACTGGGTGCTGGGCTTGGCTCGCTCGGCTCGTGCTGGACATCGCCAGCATCTGCTTGACCGTTGCTCCTGTCCGATCGTGTTTGGTCGTAGGACCACCGTCGCAACAGTCGCCCATAAACCCTTTTTCAATATGTGGAGGGTGCTGACATTCCCCGTCGCCTGAACCTGGGTGCTGCCATTCGCCGTGGCCTAAACCTGGAGCTGCGCAACCGAACGCTACCTCCCATCATGGCTACCAACAACGCGCAACCTGGCTCTTCCACTTCATCCCCCAGCAACCCCGGCGTTCTTCGTTTGCGAGAGCCAAAGTCTTTAGCGGAGCTGATGAGGCCGACGTGGAAGACTGGTTCGCTAACTACGAACTGGTGAGCGCAAACAACAAGTGGGATGACGCGGACAAACTGACTAACGTCATCTTTTATCTCACTGACGTGGCCGAAATGTGGTATAACAACCACAAAAACGACATTACGACGTGGTCCATATTCAAAACGTCGTTTGCTGACGTTTTCGGCCGACCCGCTGTCCGCAAGTCCAGAGCCGAACAACGCTTGCGGACTCGCGCACAGAAGCCATCTGAATCGTTCACCAGTTATATCGAAGACATTATTGGTCTTTGCAACCACTTGAACAACGCCATGCCTTAGTCGGAGAAGATTGAACACATCCTCAAAGGGATAAATGACGGCGCATTTCAGATGCTCCTGGCGCGCAATCCGGCCACCGTTGTGGAACTTGTGACGTTATGTCAAAGCTTCGACGAGTTGAGGAAGCAGCGCGCCCTGACTCGGCCATTTTCCTCACACGCTGACTCACTATCAAGTCTTACTTCTGTTCCTGATTACTCAACAACCCTGCAAGAGATCAAAGACTTTGTGCGTGAAGAAGTAGCTCGGCAGCTGTCGTTGATTCCCTTCACGCAGCAGCCGCCATCCTCTCGTCTGCCCTCCCCACTCCGCGACGTTATTGCCGAAGAGGTAGCTCAGGCTGTTCCCGTCGCTGCCCACCAGCAGCCTGTGGCCATGCCTGTTCCCCATGCGCCGGCTATGCAGTCCGTGGCCGCGCCTCTTACTTATGCCCAGGCGGTACGCAGCAGACCTCGCCAGCAGCTTTTGCCACCCATGCCTGCAGTTGCTCCCCACTCTACCCCTCTTTCGACACCTTGGGCCGCACCGCGAGTCAGCAATTCCTGGCGCACTGCTGACAATCGACCGATCTGCTACGCCTGCGGCACTCCAGGACACGTGGCACGATATTGTCGTCGTCGCTTCCAATCGCAACACAACACTACTTGGCCGTTACCGTATGACCCGCAGCCCATGCACCTACCTGCTCCCTATCCTTCTCCGCAGTATGGCTACACTAATCTTCCCGAGTCTCAGTCACCCCGGCCCCCAGCTCCGACTCACTCTCCCCGCTCACCGTCTCCACGCAGGCGATCTCTGTCCCCAATGCGTCCCCGACCCGCTTCCTCCAACCGGGAAATCTGAACGCCGCAGTTCCAGAGGCAAGAACTGCGCCGTCATCGAAATGCCCAAGTCCTCGCACTTCACCTGCTAACGTCGTCGCCATATCTGTCGATTGTGTTTCTACCTTTGCCCTCATCGACACAGGTGCTGCCGTTTCTGTTATAGCCGCCCAGCTCTGCCGCTCCCTACGCAAAGTGACCATGCCGCTCTCTGGACTATCGCTTCGTACGGCTAGCACACAACCAGTTCGACCTCTCGGCACCTGTACAGCCCGCATTTTCATCCAGGGCTCTATGTACGTTGTCGAGTTCATCGTCCTTTCGGTGTGCTCGCATGACGTTATCCTCGGGTGGGACTTCCTGTCACATCATCATGCCGTCATCGACTGCGCACGCGCTGAAGTTCAATTTTCGCACCTGTCTGACGAACCTTTGCACGAAACTCTTGAGCGGTCCCCAAAACTCGTCGTACGTGAAGACACTGAAATTCCGCCAGCCTGTCTTGCCGTTGTCCCTGTTTGCTGCGATGACCATAACGACGCTACAGTAATGTTTACACCTTCCGACATTTTCATGAGCCGCAGAGCCGTTTCCTTGCCTTCCGCTACACTCGACGTCCCTGCGGGCCGAAGCAATATTTTCGTCCACAACCCCCTTTCTGCACCGCTTACGCTACTTGCCAGCGAATGTCTCGGTCGAGTGGAGTACCTCGATTCCTCTTTATTCCGTAACATACCAGACGAATCGTGCAGTAGCGCCTCGACTGAACTTCATGCCCTTTCCCCACTGGAATGCCCACCGAGCTCATCGGGTGACACCTTCTCGAGTTCCATCGCCGACACCTTAAGCGCCCATGAACGCGCTGAGCTTCTTAATCTCCTCCAGCACTTCGCGAATTCATTCGACGTTTCTCAGCCGCAATTGGGTCGGACTTCCGCAGTGCACCACTACATTGACACCGGTTCACACCAGCAATTGCGTCAAAGACCGTACCGTGTCTCTGCTGCAGAACGTCACGTCATCAACGACCAGGTCGAAGAGATGCTACGCCGTCGCGTTATTCAACCATCGCACAGTTCTTGGGCATCTCCTGTCGTTCTAGTTCGAAAGAAGGATAGATCGATTCGATTTTACGTCGACTACCGGCGATTAAACAAGGTGACGCGGAAAGACGTCTATCCACAACCGCGCATCGACGACGCCCTTGACAGCCTCCAAGGAGCCGAATTCTTCTCCTCCTTAGACTTACGATCTGGATACTGGCGGGTTTCTATGGCAGAAGCTGATCGCCAGAAAACTGCGTTCATTGCACCAGATGGCCTGTACGAATTTAACGTAATGCCATTTGGTCTTTGTAATGCTCCTGCCACGTTTGAACGACTTATGGACAACACACTGCGTGGACTGAAGTGGTCTGTGTGTCTATGCTACCTCGACGATATTGTCGTTTTCTCTCCCGATTTTCCTACACATCTGCGTCGGCTCCAACTGGTTCTGACGTGTTTAACGAACGCTGGGCTCCAACTGAACCTTAAAAAGTGCCACTTCGCCGCGCGAGAGCTGTCCATCTTAGGGCACATCGTGTCCAAGCATGGTGTTCGACCCGACCCTGCAAAATTGCGAGCAGTCGCTGAGTTCCCGAAACCTACTACACTGAAAGAATCACGCAGTTTTGTCGGACTATGCTCGTACTTCCGGCGCTTCGTGCGAAATTTTGCGTCGATCATGTCACCACTGACCAACCTCCTACGTGGTGATGCAGACCTTTCATCCTGGTCTTCTGACTGCGACGTCGCGTTTGCGACGCTCCGTAGTCTGCTAACATCTCCTCCAATTCTTCGGCAATTCGACCCAACAGCTGCAACGGAAGTTCACGCAGACGCTAGTGGGGTTGGTCTAGGCGCCGTCCTCGCCCAACGCAAGCCGGGCTACTCCGAATACGTCGTCACTTATGTGAGTCACACACTTACTAAAGCTGAGGTCAATTACAGCGTCACTGAAAAAGAGTGCTTGGCGCTAGTGTGGGCGCTTCGCAAGTTCCGCCCTTATTTGTACGGTCGCCCATTCGACTTGGTAACGGACCACCATGCACTTTGTTGGCTCGCCACATTGAAAGATCCTTCTGGCCGCCTAGCTCGGTGGGCACTGCAAATCCAGGAGTACGACATTCGTGTCATCTATCGCAGCGGACGCAAGCATTCTGACGCCGACGCCCTGTCGCGTTCGCCTTTACCTCCCGACTCGGCCTGCGGAACCACTGGTACCAACTCCGTCGCATCTCTCGACCTCGACTCCTTTACCAGTGAACAACACAAGGACCCGTGGATCACTTCCCTTTTTAACTGTCTCTCTGGATCGTCAACCACTGCGGTACCACGATCTCTCCGACGTCTAGCTGCACATTTCGCCATTCGTGATCGGCTGCTACACCGACGCAACTACGCCCCCGAAGGTCGTAAATGGCTCTTGGTTGTCCCGCGCAGCTTGCGATCACAAATCTGCGCCTCCTTCCACGACGATTCCCAATGTGGTCATGCCGGAGTTTTCAAAACTTACGAACGCATTCGCCATCGCTTCTACTGGCGCGGAATGTATAATTTCGTTCGAAAATTCGTTATGGGCTGCCCTGACTGTCAACGCCGCAAATCACCGCCTTTCCACTCGTCCGGTTTGCTTCAACCGCTTCCATGCCCTGCCAAACCTTTCGATTGGACCGGAATCGATCTCTATGACCCTCTACCGACAACATCAGATGAAAATCGGTGGATCATAGTCGCTGTGGACCATTTAACTCGCTACACTGAGACTGCCGCCCTTCCAAGTGCCACTGCGCGGGACGTAGCATCCTTCATCCTTCATAGCTTCATACTACGACATGGTGCACCTCGAGAACTACTAAGTAACCGAGGTTGAGCCTTCCTATCAGAAGTCGTCACGTCTCTGCTTTCTGAATGCCATGTTGTTCATCGCAAGACCACGGCTTACCACCCGCAGACTAACGGGCTCACGGAAAGATTTAACCGCACCCTTGGCGATGTGCTCGCCATGTATGTGACATCCGATCACACTAACTGGGATCGCATTCTTCCATTCATCACGTTCGCATATAACACCGCGACACAGTCTACCACTGAATTTTCACCTTTCTTTCTTCTTTATGGACGCGAACCATCTCACACCATCGACACTCGCCTTCCATACCGTCCTGACGCATTCGAATGCCCATCTGTGTCCGAAGCTGCCCGAAATGCGGAAAAGTGCCGTGAACTCGCACGCACCTTTACGTCACAGGAACAACAGCGACAGAAAGAAAACAACGCCGACTCTTCACAAAGCCCCAGCTATTCCCCGGGATCACTTGTATGGCTGGCTGTTCTTTACCAAACCCCCGGCATTTCCTCAAAACTCGTTCCAAAGTACGAGGGCCCATACCGCGTTTTGGAGCAAACCTCGCCGGTGAATTTTCTCATCGAGCCACTTTCCCCATCTGACGACATGCGCCGGCGTGGACGTGACATCGTCCACGTCGCCCGCCTTAAGCCATATCATAGCCCTCTGCCTCCAGACTCTTAGGTCGCCAGGATGGCTCTTTTTTGGCGGGGGCAAATTGTGAAGAAGAAAACGCATTGTTGGCAAGCAACATCGCCACCACTTGGATACTGAGTGCTGGGCTTGGCTCGCTCGGCTCGTGCTGATCATCGCCGGCATCTCCTTGACCGTTGCTCTTGTCCGATCGTGTTTCGTCGTAGGACCACCGTCGCAACAGTCGCCAATAAATCCTTTTTTTCATATGTTATATCTCATTATTATTGTGTAAAACACGAAAAACAAGCCGTAAAGTGTACACTTGTTTCCCTCATTCATTAACGAGGGTCTTGAACTGGCAGGCTTGGTGCCTCAATGTTGTATACACTGGACTATTGGTCAGCTGCCAGTTAGGAATATGTTCACGTGCTACGTGACGCCAAACAGGCTCATAAGGAGTGTGCCACGCTCGCCGCCATGGCTACTAGTGGCGCTGAGTGACACTCTCACGTTTAAATTGACATTGATACCCAATAAAGTGGCTGGAAAGATGGCTGTCGTGGTAGCTCAGTGGTACACCATCGAACGCGTTATTCGAAGGTCGCAGGTTTGAATCCCGTCCACGTCAAGGTATCTTTTCACTCACTTTTCTTCTCATTTATATTACAGTTGGCCTAATAACTTACCCTGTACCTTTGTTGGCATTATTGTCTGTTAGATCTCATTAATATTGTGTAAAACACGAAAAACGAGCCGTTAAGTTTACCCTTGTTTCCCTTATTCATTAATGAGGGTCTCGTACTGGCAGACATGGTGCCTCTAGATTGTATACTGTTGACTATTGGTCAGCTGCCAGTTAGCAATATGTTCACGTGCTACGTGACGCCAAACAGGCTCAAAACGAGTGTGCCACGCTCGCCGCCATTGCTACTAGTGGCGCTGACTGACACTCCCACGTTTAAATTGACATAGATACCCAA
This sequence comes from Rhipicephalus microplus, assembly GCF_043290135.1. NCBI lineage: Eukaryota > Metazoa > Arthropoda > Arachnida > Ixodida > Ixodidae > Rhipicephalus > Rhipicephalus microplus. The sequence goes on from NW_027464920.1 coordinate 95,654, forward strand.
TAAAGTGGCAGGGAAGATGGCTGTCGTTGTAGCTCAGTGGTAGAGCATCGAACGCGTTATTCGAAGGTCGCAGGTTTGAATCCTGACCACGGCAAGGTATCTTTTCACCCACTTTTCTTTCTTCTCATATACATTACAGTTGGCATAATAACTCACCCTGTACCTTCGTTGGAATTATTGTCTGTTAGATCTCATTATTATTGTGTAAAACGCGAAAAACGAGCCCCTAAGTTTACAATTGTTTTCCTTATTCATTAACGAGGGTCTCTTACTGGCAGACTTGGTGCCTGTAGGTTGTATGTGTTTGACTATTGGTCAGCTACCAGTTAGCAATAAGTTCACGTGCTACGTGACGTCAAACAGACTCATCAGGAGTGTAAAACGCTTGCCGCCATGCCTACTAGTGGCGCTGACTGACACTCCCACGTTTAAATTGACATAGATACCCAATGAAGTGGCTGGGAACGTGGCTGTCGTGGTAGCTCCTTGGTAGAGCATCGAACGCATTATTTGAAGGTCGCAGGTTCGGATGCTGTCCACGGAAAGGTATATTTTCACCCACTTTTCTTTCTTCTCATTTACATTACAGTTGGCCTAATAACTCACCCAGTACCTTCGTTGGAATAATTGTCTGTTATATCCCATTATATTGTGTAAAACACGAAAAACGAGCTCTTAAGTTTACACTTGTTTCCTTTATTCATTACCGAGGGTCTCGTACTGGCAGACTTGGTGCCTCTAGGTTGTATATGGCAGACTGTTAGTCAGCTGCCAGTTAGCAATATGTTCACGTGCTACGTGATGCCAAGCAGGCTCATAAGGAGTGTGCCACGCTCGTCGCCGTGGCTACTAGGGGCGCTGACTGACACTCCTGCGTTCAAATTGATATAGATACCCAATAAAGTTTTTGGGAAGATGGCTGTCGTGGTAGCTCAGTGGTAGTACATCGAACGCGGTATTCGAAGGTATCAGGTTCGGATCCTGTCCACGGCAAGGTATCTTTTCACCCACTTTTATTCTCATTTACATTACAGTTGGCATAATAACTTACCCTGTACCTTCGTTGGCATTATTGTTTGTTATATCTCATTATTATTGTGTAAAACACGCAAAACGAGCCCTTAAGTTTACACTTGTTTCCCCTATTCATTAACGAGGGTCTCGTACTGGCAGACTTGGTGCCTCTCGGTTGTATACGGTGGACTATTGGTCAGCTACCAGTTAGCAATATATTCGCGTGCTACGTGACGCCAAACAGGCTCATAAGGAGTGTGCCACGCTCGCCGCCATGGACACTAGTGGCGCTGACTGACGCTCCCACGTTTAAGTTGTCATAGATACCCAATAAAGTGGCTGGGAAGATGGCTGCCGTAGTAGCTCAGTGATAGTTTATCGAACGCGTTTTTCGAAGGTCGCACGTTCGGATCCCGTCCACGGCAAAGTATCTTTCCACCCACTTTTCTTTCTTCTCATTTACATTACAGTTGGTCTAATAACTTACCCTGTACCTTCGTTGGCAATACTGTCTGTTAGATCTCATTAATATTGTGTAAAACACGATAAACGAGCCCTTAAGTTTACACTTGTTTTCCTTATTCATTAACGAGGGTCTCGTAAAGGCAGACTTGGTGCCTGTAGGTTGTATACGGTGGACTATTGGTCAGCTACCAGTTAGCAATATGTTCACGTGCTACGTGACGCGAAACAGGCTCATAAGGAGTGTAAAACCTCGCCGTCATGCCTACTAGAGGCGCTGACTGACACTCTCACGTTTAAATTGACATAGATGCCCAATAAAGCGGCTGGGAAGATGGCTGTCGGGGTAGCTCCTTGGTAGAGCATTGAATGCGTTATTCGAAGGTCGCAGGTTTGGATCCTGTCCACGGCAAGGTATCTTTTCACCCACTTTTCTTTCTTCTCCCTTACATTACAGTTGGCCTAATAACTTACCCTGTACCTTCGTTTGCATTATTGTCTATTAGATCTCATTAATATTGTGTAAAGCACAAAAAAACAAGCTCTTAAGTTTACACTTGTTTCCCTTATTCATTAACGAGGGTCTCGTAATGGCAGACCTTGTGCCTCTAGATCGTATACGGTGGACTATTGGTCAGCTGCCAGTTAGCAATATGTTCGCGTGCTACGTGACGCCAAACAGGCTCATATGGTGTGTGCCACGCTCGCTGCTATGGCTACTAGTGGCGCTGACTGACACTCCCACGTTTAAATAGACATAGATACCCAATAAAGTGGCAGGGAAGATGGCTGTCGCGATAGCTCAGTGGTAGAGCATCGAACGCGTTATTCGAAGGTCGCAGGTTCGGATCCTGTCCACGGTAAGGTATCTTTCCACCCACTTTTCTTTCTTCTCATTTACATTACAGTTGGCCTAATAACTTACCCTGTACCTTCGTTGGATTTCTTGTCTGTTAGATCTCATTAATATTCTGTAAACAGAAAAAACGAGCCCTTATGCTTACACTTGTTTCTCTTATTCATTATCAAGGGTCTCGTACTGGCAGACTTGGTGCCTTTAGGTTGTATACGGTTGACTATTGGTCAGCTGCCAGTTAGCGATATGTTCACGTGCTACGTGACGCCATACAGGCTCATAACGAGTGTGCCACGCTCGCCGCCATGGCTACTAGGGGCGCTGACTGACACTCCCACGTTCAAATTGACATAGATACTCAATAAAGTGGCTGGGAAGATGGCTGTCGTGGTAGCTCAGTTGTAGAGCATCGAACGCGTTATTCGAAGGTCGCAGGTTTGGGTCCTGTCCACGGCAAGGTATCTTTTCACCCACTTTTATTTCTTCTCATTTACAATACAGTTGGCCTAATAACTTACCCTGTACCTTCATTGGCACTATTGTCTTTTAGATCTCATTATTCGGTTGAGAGAGCACACTAACTCTATAAAAGGCTCCGTTTCCAGCCACTTGTCAGGCCATTGTAAAAAGTGTGGTTGTCAGCCCATTTTTGACAAGTGTGTGATCAAGGGACGATGTAAAAATTAGCGTGAGCGCGAGATTAGCGAAGCCTTTTATGAATTCAACAACTTATTGCTACCTGTGTTAGCGTAGTCTGAATTTTTCTTAGTTATCTGGGGTTTACTGATATGATTGGCTCTTGACAAGGTAAGCCATTTGGCACATGTATGTCTGATTTTGCTGATGTGGCGTGGTTATGCGCACATTCTGTCTTCCAATAAATTGCAGTTGGTTTGCAAAAACATTTGGCTGTTCGTTCAGAGCTCTGTTCTCGTCTCTTCTATTCCCTCCCGTCGTTAGCGTTGTTAAGCACTTAATTCGTCTACTATCAGTACAATGGACTTGCACTTTTTTATAAGTTGATGCACTCAACACTGCTTACACCAATAGAAAGAATTATCCTATTATACATTTCCTTGTTATCCATCAGTGTAGAGCAGTGCTTGGCAACCTGTGGCTTGCAGAATGGTACTATGTGGACACCGGGATGAGGTCATAACACTAGGCTTGTGCAAATAGTGAGCATATAGGCTCGAAATGAATAGTAATATTGTTCAAAAAATTTTGCATGGAATTCTCATAGTATATATCGCATTATTATTAACGAAAAATGGGCATATTCGTTATGACCTAACAAACCTGCATCCTATTTTAAAAAAATCGAAAGAAGGCCTGTGCAGATATTATTTTTGGTTCAAAGGAAGTGAAAATAGCTTTAAATACTAGCAGTATTTGACTTTTGGTAGAATACGAGTGATAACCTATAAAATATGTCACGCTTTAAAATTTACTAGATTTACAACATATTAGCTGGTATAACAAGTTTTTAAACTTACAAATGATGTATCGATGGGAGGGTAGTATGTTCATTTAACCTTAAAATGAAACTTTGTGACAATGCAAGTTTTTCCTGGACAAGTGTTTTCACAGCTCAGCATCTCTTTACTGCAGTGAAGCCACCCTTACTTCAAATTACATGCGACAGATGTACGCAATATTCCGTTCATTTCAAATACTTCAAATTTTGAACAATTTAAAATCGAACACAGTGATACTAGTTGGAATATACCCACAAGCATACAAAACACCCCACCACCCTAACAAACTGATGAATTCCTCCAAGACTTTTAGCATCTCTCAGTAAGCAACCTTAATGTGGATATTTGCACGTTGGCTAAGAAAGTTCAGCAACAAGTCGAATTCAAAGAGCTGTATCCTGTTATGCCTGTAACCGATGTTAGGAAACTGAAACTTTAGGATATGCATACTGAAAATAAGCGTGATTTATAATCTGTTTGAATGCAAAGCCCCACTCTCGCCCCCCTTCCGATTTGAGCCCCTACTGTGTTGGCTTCATGCAACTCTGCCTTCCGCCTCAAGAGGCTGCTGACCCTTGGTGTAGAGTATTGAGCGTGGAGACCAGTCCTTGGCTTCATGTCACTAGGTATAAACCCTATCGCTGTATACAAAAACAGGTGCTGAATGGCTTCCGGTTCTGTGTGCTGGCGTAGCCTAGCAGTATTGGTGAGGAACAGAAGCCCTAAAGAGTAGCCAGTTCATTTTCAAGAGTTTTCTTCCTGTGTCTGGTCAAATATTTAAAATGCACTTTCTTGCTAGATACAACACTACAAAAGTTAGTCCTTAACTTTGAACACCTCCCTTTTACCTGAAAGTGGAAAAAGTGTCTTCCTTTACTCAAGCACAACTTAAGATGTAAGATTTCTGCTTCGGTGCTTGAGTGTAATAAATGAGGTGAGCGGAAGTTTCTTGGTAGGAACACGTGCTGCTGCTACTATAATGTTGAAACTGACCAAAAAGGCAAATACAGTGTGTCATATAACCACCACAGTAAGCTGACTTATGATGAAAAATGCAAATCGCGTGGCTTTGACAATAAAGCAACAACACACAGACTCACAATTGCACTGCTGATTGCATGCTTGCCATTGTTGAAGTGGAACTGCATGTTATAATCTCCAGACTTTTCTGGAACCCTCACTTTCCTGAAGTGGTAAAAGCATCGGCCTGTTTGCATCGGCCTGTTTGGCCAATGTAACAGAGCCCACAAGAAAACAATATCTTGTATACAATTCCTAAAACACCTTCAATATAGCGCGTAGCGTCTTCCTTATTGCATGCTTTTTCCTTAGGTCCCTAACTGTTGACCCTGCGACATAGCCCTAGGAGCTTCTCGCGTGCGCAGGACACAACTGTTACACCTATTTTGCCAGCTACGTTCTTTAGCCAATGGGAAACCTTGTGTACGTACGGAATGACATCCGTGCTAGAATGAGGCTTGTTGAGTAGGCTGTTGCTTTGTCCCTTATCAGGCACTCTTAGTGACGTGAGGAGAGTCTCGGCGATGAAAGTTAGCCGGGGATCGGGAAAATCTGCTTGTTGAAAGCGGTGCGAATCTGGTATGGCGAAACTGCGGTGTTGAATTTGGTGCGAAAATCTGCATTCTATCTGGTGGTGACAAGGGTGAGTTAAAGCTGCCTTTAGGCATGTAAAAGCGATGCTTTGCTTGACTAGCTTAAAATAGACGGCCGTAAAAAGAAGAAGGCTTTTTTGAGCGTGGCTCGTACTGCGAAAAAACTTGGTTCACCAAAAAAAAAAGCATTTCTAAGTCCAGAAATCGTAGCTTGTCATCCGAAATAAGCTAAAGACCTTACTTCTAGTTGCTTCATTTCATGCTGAAATACGTCAAATATCTCACCGGTGGTTCGCCAAGGGTCAAATTGATCGATGCGGTAAAACACTGAAATTTGTCAATGTAGCGTGAAGTTTTTTGTTTTCTAACGAATGTTGGCACCAGGAAATTGTGCAAATTGGGATTCTGTTGTCAAGGTTTTGCTGTATGCAATGAAACCTGGGGAATACATACCGTTAATACTACATATAGCTTGGATTCGCATATAGTCCGGGGTGTAATTTGGGGGTAGCAAACGCGAGAAAAAACTTTTCACCAGAGTATAGTCCCGAATAAAACAGAAAAAAACATATACAGTAAAATCTCAATGATGCGAATTCGGAGGGAACACTTAAAATATTCGTATCATCCCGAATTCGTATGAACCACAACAAAATACAGGTGATCATAAACATGAATGATAACTTTATTGCGATCAACTACTTCTTGCTGAAAAAGTCTATAATTTTTTTGCTTTTTTCTACTTTTACCGTCTTTTAAGAACGCCGCCTGAAAGGCACAAAACCGTGCCGTGTTTTTTTCACTCACGTTACCAGCGCTTACAGTGCGGCGCAGGACATCAAGGGAGTGGTGGCTTTCCGGCATTGACGGCAGGTCACATACGTCGACGTCTTCACCGTCACTGTCGGACTCCGTCTCTTTGACCTCGTCACCCAGTTCTTCAATAGATCGCAGCCCACAGGTGGCGACGTTATCATCCGCGGTGATGAAGTTTCGCAACGAAGCTTCAGTTTCTAGGTTCTCCCAGCCCATGATGTGTAGATCAGCGTCAGGTTCTTCGTTATTTTTTGTTGGAGCCGCATCTTGTCTTGAAAAAAATCCACACTTGTGAAAACAGTTCATGGAGGCCTGCGCCACATTATCCCAGGACATCGCAAGGAAATGTATCGCATCCAGCAGACTAATCTGCAAGTTTTCATCTCTGCGCTCAATTTTCGCCAGAAGCCTCTGCACAAACAATCCTTTAAAATGATGTTTGACGTTTTGAATCATTTTCACGTTCAGCGGCTCTCGTGTTTGCGGGAAGGAACCTTATGGCGACGTTGCAGTGATGGAAGTGCTGCTCCACTTGCTCCAAACTGCTCCAAAAGAGAAATGCTGCTCCATGCTGCTCCGAAGTGCAATATTTGCTAGTAACTGCTCCCAACCTGCTCCAAAGTGGTGTAGGCAAACTTAAAAGAATGAACTTGAACCATGGGACCATCCCATGAGCCTAAACGAAACCAAAGGCAAGCTGTACGCACTATCATCTTAGTATGCTACTTAGTGGCAGAAATCCAGAATACGAATTGGCCATGGTGTCCAATTCGTATTTTTAATATAGGTTGTATTTTTATCTATATGAGAAATAAATCATGCGTTCAAATAAAATTTTAAAAAATGAGCATGTGGTCCGAGCTCGAGCAATTACATTGTTCTAGTCTCTTTATTTACCTTTTTTCGATTTTCATAGTTCACACAGCTGAGGGGCATTTAACACAGGTACGCAGTAGAAGATAAAAAGCCTTTTAAAAAGTTAATTGAGCTATACTTAACTGTTACCTCACTTATATCACGTGCTAAAGCTAAATCTCAAGTAGGACGCTTGCAAGAGGTGTCCTCTCTAACCTGAACACAAAAGTCCGGATTCTCTTGACCTCCCCTCCCATGATTTACCCCAACTATACTGCTTGTATACTAGGTGCCTGTTAGCACACGACATGCTTATTATTAAATGTAAATAGTCATTCGATGCTTACGTGATGTTATAGACTTCACGAGTCATTAGGAACATGCATCTGCTCTGAAAACACCTTTAGCAAACCTAAGCTATAACATTTTTTTTCTGCTCCGAAGACACTTAAGGTTGCTCCAAAGCACAATTTTTTCTGCTCGAAAGTCCGCTCCAAAAAAGCAAAATGTTGCTTCCATCACTGGCATTGTTAAATTTCAAGTAGTCTTTAGGATGGGCCAAACACTGGTCAACAAAAATCAAAATTTTTGTTTTTTTTCTGACATTTTTTGGTCCAAAGTTGTCAGAGACTCTCGGAAAAAATCTGATGTCATCCATGCATTTTTGTTTCATTTGTACAAGCAAGGCAAATGTCCTGTTGATCGGAAGCACGTTGACTGTTTTGATTTGCCTATGACAGTCAGCTGTATTTTTTTTGGAGCCGTCAGCATTTATGCGAAAAATAATGGCGATCTCTCCTTACTTTTTTTGACCACCTTGGCAAGCCTGCCCCTTAACACACAGGGCCCTCTCTGGCTGAAGGTTGAAGAAGAGTGCTGCCTCATCAGCGTTGAATTTGTCACACGGTGCGTAGTCTGAAATCGAAGCCGGCAGTGTGTTTAGCCAGTCGTTCATCTGTGACTCACCTTCTTTTTACGCTTCACCGCTGGCAACTCTGGTAAATTATTCCATGCTTTTAATTGGTGCAGCCATCCGCCAAAAGCTTGGAAGTTGTTGATACCAAGAGAAAGCGGTACGTTGTCTGCCTTTTCACACAGCACCTTGCCATTCACATTGGTGCCGGCTGCCGTGATTATGCAAAATCACGTAAGCAGAACGTCTTCCAGCTTAATATGTGTAGCCATCTTCTCCTGCTTCACGTTCACGCCGAAGTGCTGGGAATTTTTCAAGATTACTTCTTGCTGCCCAACAATAGTCCAGAGTGTCGACGGCGCTATGCCCAACTCTTTTGCCAAGACAGTGCGCTTTTTCTTAGGGTCTTCCTGAGAATTTCGATTTTCTCTTTGAAAGAAAGGGCCTTCCGCTTCCTAGACATAACAAAAACTTCGGTCTTCCTGTACGTGCAAGCTAAGGCAGAATAAAAAACTCTAAAGACGATGTGAAGACAGCAGTTGGAGCAGCAAAACTGGTGTTTACGAGAGCCCCCACACAATGTGAAAACGGCGATGCTATAAAAAAAGAAGAGCACAAAAAATTATGGACCATCTCTCCGAAGGGAACCCTGATGGGATGGGAAGCAGCAGCGGTTCGCACGGCGTTGACCCGGTTGAAACGTGCGTCGAAATAGGTGCTGAAAAGATGGTTTGAAGCAAAACTCGATGTAGCGCTTACTGAAGTAAACGTTTATTTGAAACTCAAAGACACTGTAAGAGAGACGTGTTGAAGACGCTCGCGCTTGGCTTCCTCGGCTCACGTCTTGCATTTGGCTTCCACGGCTTGCGCCTGCGACACGCTTCGCTAACCCGCAACGCAGGCGACGACCGGGAATGGTACGCGCACACTAGCGGGGAGCATGCTGTGGCGACTTCCCGCCCGTCAGCATGATCGCACGGCGTGATGTCCTGATTGCCGGCAACGCGGGATCTAAGCCGGGCTAGATGACGGTGCGTGAGTGAGTGCAGCGCCCCTACCCGTGGCTTCTTCTCGCCCACAGATGGAGAGAGGTGGCGCGGGTGAGGAGATGATGATGACATGAGGAGTGGGCTCGAGCGTTGCGAGTGGTGGAGAGGCTGAAGCAAGGAAGATGACTTGTGGCGAGTGGCGACAGGCTAGGAAGAGAGTGACGTCACGCGCACGCACTGCGAGCGAAGGCGGCCTACCTGGCACCATGCTGGTGCGGAAGGACAGGGTTACACGGGCTAGTCAAAGAACTGCTTCGCATCTAGAAAAAAGGAAAAAAAAAAAGCGAATGAGCTGCATGGAAAGGGCTGACGTACCTTGTCGGGCCACGCATGCCTGTCACCCCTCTTCCCCTCGCAAACTCATTTCCCGACCTGTGCCCGAGTGGTTTTTCCTTTTTCGCGGGTGGCATGCGGCCAAAGTGGAGCGCGGCGCAGTGGCGGGGAGCAAGCAAGGAGAGATTGCAACGCTTGTTCGCTGTTTTTGTGGCTGGGGCAGTGCAAGAGATGAAGAAAAGTGGGGTGCAAAAATTGCTGGCATTCACACTGGGCCGCTGGCCACTCCGCGTCGCGCTGCTCATGTGAAGTGGTCATTCGTGCGTTCATGTGATCCGCGGAAGCTGGGGAAATTGTTCATATATGACCGAATGACAGCCTATTTTATATGACGTAGACCATTCGACACAACCTTAAAATTCGTATCATCGCGAAATTCGCATAAACTGTAATGGTATAATTTAAATTCTGCTGTATTGACACACTTCATTCATCGTCGTCGTCAGACGCACTCTCTTCTGAAGCTCCCTTGTCCCACAGCACATCATCTTCACTGACATCAAGCGTGTTCGAGATGGAGCACTTTTCGAACTCGTTGCAAATGAACGCCTCGGCAATGGAGGCCCAAGCCTCGACTATTCACGAGCGTAGCATCGTTGGCGAGGCCCTTTTCAGCCATCTGGCAGGGGTCACTTTTGGTTCTCCGGACTCCATCCACTCCGTGTACAGGTGCTTGACATGGTCCTTAAATGGCTTATTAAGGCACACATCAAGCGCTGCAGCTGGGATATCATCCTGAGTTGTCGACGAGCGTGGTGTGGGAGTCGTGCAGCATTTACTTTACGGAGTTGGTCAGGTGACACCGATACTTGTCGACACCACACGTATTTTATCCAGTCAAGCACCAGTGACTCATTCATCCACCCTTTGTCCTGGCAGCAGACGATGACATTTTTCGGGAACTTCTTCCACTTCGGCAGCTTCTTTTGATTGAACACCACGTGGGTTGGTAGCTTCCGACCATCTTATGTGCAGGACAACATTACAGTCATTCGCGTTTTTTTTCATTCATAGTCGATAGCACAATAACTTGCCTGGAGTCTTTGTCAGCGCCGAGGGCATATCCAGGTAGACCGGCGTTTTATCCCTGTTGCCGATCTGGTCTGGCTGAAAGGGGATAGCCTTTCGCAACAGAATTACAGCTTCACAAGGTCCTCTTTGTAGCTTTTTGATAGCTTCTGCGAAATTGACGTATGCCAACGTAGAAAAAACCCAGCGCGACGCATGGAGAGAGACACCCCATGCTTGCTTGCTTTGAAATCCTCCGGCTTAATGCCATTGTCTCAGGTGATCTCCCTTGCCTTCGCTTGTAGCAGCTCGCTGCTCCCGCACAAAGTCTGCGAGATCTCGTTTCACGTCAGGAAACGCTCTATTTTTCGGTCCGCGGAAACTTTTTCGCTGGCCGCTGCAAGCAAAAAGGGCGTCCTTCTGCTTCCGCTGCTCATTGACTTGAACTGTTGCTCCGCAGCACAGTTGCCTATGGCTTTGGCAGCAGCGATAACTTTCTTTTTAAAAGCAGCCAAATTCTGCTCGTGTCGTCTGACACGGCAGAAAATCACAGGAGCAAAATCGATGCCGTCGTTATGGGCGCCAAGTTGAAGGAAAAGCCAGAAAAGTAACGCCTGCTACCGCCGATAACACTACCTAGCACCTAGTGCAGAAGCGCGCAAACACCTGATGATGATTATGATAGCACAACGCTATGCCGATACCAAAACTGAATTTCGGCCTAATATTCTTAAGACCTGCAATAGGAAGGGACCGAAATTTCGTACCCAAAAATTTAGAAAAAAAAACCCGGGCTCTACAGCGAAAAATTCACGGGGCGTGGAAAATATTTCGTTGAAGCGAGAATTTCATTGTAGTGAAATTGAAAAAATATAACTGATATGAGCTAGCAAAACAAAGGAGCGTTTATTCTTAAAATTAAAAAAAGTATCCGCTACTTTCTATTCTTTACCAGCAGGGCCACGACGCGATTCACAGTCACGCACAGTGAAAACCACGCTGAAACAACGTTTATAAACACTTTCGTGAACGTACCAAACAGTTGCATTAACACGTTAACCCCAGCAGCTGTCCGCCGTCAAAGTGTATCCGACAACACCGATATGGAGGCAGGGTATCGGGGAGCGATGACTTTTGCATTATTCTATGTCATTCTTATCTATCACTCGCGGCTAGCTGATTTTGTTGATAATGCACACGAACAGACACTCTGATTAGTTACCACACTGGCCAAGCGCGAACATAATGATAAGCATCGGAATCGGAAAAGGCATCGTTCCGCGGTTGCACTCAGCAGCTGCGTGACTGAAACCATGAACTGAGCGACTGAGCTTAAGCTTCGAATCATCTGCGGCTCGAAAGCAAGCCAGTGGCAAAAGCAGGGCAGACGGCAGTCTCATTGCCATCGCTATCGAGCAATGGCGGCACCCATGCTTGCTGAACAGCGGCGGTCTCTATTTGTGCCAACGTATGTTTTAGACTTTATCGATGTACCGTATAAACCGGACTATAGGTCGAGTGGGAATATAGGTCGGCCCCCCAAGTTCAGGTCACCAAAAAAGAAAAAAAAAGGAAAACAACCCAAAACTGCCGAACCACATTTATTTGCGAATTGGGCGCACCCCATCCCTATCATCGGAGCTCCCCTCTACCACCATCGCAACTGTCGCATTGTCGCACCATCGCATTGTCTTGCGTTTGAAAATGACGAAGGGCGGAAGCTTTCTACCATCTGCCAGCATGACGGTGAAGCGCGAGTGCTCGTCGCCAGTGGACAGCAGCTTCACAACCTTGGCGCCGCGCTGCGTGATCGTGGTCGACGAAGCCATGTAAAACCACACGGGGGTCTCATCAGCGTTTTCAATCTGCCCCATCATGTAGTCGTTCTGCTCCCGAAGCCGGTTTACGAAGCGCTTAAAGTTTATGAGCTTGTCCTCGAACTCCTCCGGCAACTTTTGACAGATGGATGTGTGCCGCCGGAGAGAAAATCCTTTGCGTTGCATAAATCGATGCATCTAAGAGTTCGGTGCACGAATCTCTTCTCTCGTGAGCCCAGCTTCCCGAGCGAGTTCCACGGCTTTCTTGCGAATGGTATCCACGGTCACTGGCAGCGAGCGCGCACGAACTTTCCGCACGAAGTCCGCTAGCTTATCCTCCAGCTGCGGATGAACGGCACTTCGTCCACGAAACGACATTTTTCGAGGATTGCACACCTGCAGCTTCCCTTTCCGCGCCCTCCAATAGCACACGCTTTTTTCTGATACACCAAAGCGGCGCTGAGAAGCCATATTCCCGTTCGCTTCTGTGAACTTAACAACATCTAGCTTAAACGCAGCTGAGTACTGCCTCCTCGCACTGCTAGACATATTCAGTGAACGAAAAAAAAAAGGCCACTAAAAATGCAGCACAATGTCAAGCGGAGCGAAAACTCGGAACAGCTGAGAAGCAAATCATGAACACAAAGAAAACAGACTGCGATTGGATTTGGATGCGGATATGGCCACAGAACACCTACCACTTTAGAGAACGGAAACTGTACCTTTGGGCTGTTGTATCAAAATAACATGCAAATACGTAGCGGCGACGTACTGAACTGCAATACCGCGAGGCGAGATGGCGCTTGTAGTGCTATCATCATCAATAAACAGACGCATTTTTTTGTTGCAGGTGGGGGGCTCGCGGCTGGTTCGCTCTGCTCGCTTCCTCTGTTTTTTTTTTCGTTGCCTAATCTCGTTTCGCGTCTGTAATTATCGCCAGGGGACCTAGCTGGCCTCAACTGGCAAAAACAACGTCAATCAAGTAAGGTTTGAATCGTTTATTGCGAGTGCCCAAGCCGGTATAATCAACTTATACGGTCGGGTCCGAACAAAACAAGTCACACATACATATTGAAAGCTTTCAACCCATGTGTAAAGACTCTTGAAAGCTAATAAGCATATGCATATAATTGAACATCGAGATCGCTGAATGAACGTTGCTCTCATTGTGTTGCGGCGCTCGAGTTTAATAGCGTGGCTTCAGGACAAGGCTCCGATTCTGCCATCAGAAGCGGCGCTTGCCCCGTAGTGTTGATCTTGAAGCGAATGCATCATGTGGAATCGGGAAGGAAACTTGCACATTGCCGATAGATAGCTCGCGCAGTTAGAGCAATGTAGTTTTGCAAAATTTGTTATATAATCAATTGCGGATGCGTGCATTTCTGAATCATTCTCGCTCTCCAATGCTACATTGAGTACTTCACAATTCTGCAATGTCGCGTCGTGAGGGTAGGCACTAGTTTTAATACCCAGACGTGAGCCCATATCATAGATATTATGTATTTAGGGGATGGCCCTAAAATATTTAGGCTTGCTACATTTATTGTTAGAGTTAAGTTACACAGTTACCACAGCTAGAATTTCTCGTCGCATGTAATGACCAGTCTGCTGAGTATGCAGCGTACATGTATGCTAAAGGGACACTTATGAGGTGTGTGCGTACAGATCTAAAAGGCCCAATTCTAAGAAAATAAGCTTCAGGTATGCATTGAACAATTTTGTTGTCTGTACATCTTTGTTTGTACTCTTACATCACACTATCTGCTCAGCCCTTAGCACAATCTCTTTTTTTGCATAGACATATCCATAGACCTTGGGTACTCTCTTGCAAGCAAGCACTCCTAAAATCAATTGGTGGTACATGACGTGAATCTGTCCGCATAATGGATCAATAAAGGTCACATTTATTACACACTTGTTATTATGTTTACTTTTTCATTATACTTGTGCTTGGAGTGGGCCAGGCAGCAGCACTACCGGCGGGATGCTCAGTAATCCCTTCTGCTTCGTTCTTCAGGTTTTGGCTGTGCTTCAAGAAATTCGGCTATCACAGCGCGGCTGCCTCCCTGGAATCAAGCAAGCCGAACTGCTACGCAGATATGGACCGGAGCCATCGCCGCTTGCCAACTACGGTATCAGCAGCATCAAAAGTCCTCATACCGCAAGATGGCCATTGCGACCATCTTCGGTGACGTCACATCACGTGTCCATCTTGGAAGCTACAAAAGGGCGTGAACCGGCGAGCCACCCCAGTGGGCCACGCAGCAGCACTACCGGCGGGATGCTCAGTAATCCCTTCTGCTTCGTTCTTCAGTTTGGTGATAACCGGCCATCGCATTGTTTTCGTAGTGACAACCCTTATTTGTTGCTGCTGCCTTGCCCACACTTTGTACTAAACGTTGTTACTTATATTTTCACCCTAGCAAAAAGTTTATTACTTTGTGGCGACATTGAAACAAACCCCGGTCCCTCCCAAAGTGATACGTTGCGTGAGTTACTGGCTGGACAACAAAAAATAATGGAAAGCATGGCATCTATGCAATCTTCTCATGAGAAGATAGAAAAGAAATTGTCATCAGTAAGCGACAGAATGGAGGCAATGGAGAAACAGCTCTCTAGTCTTGCCACATTGGGCGATAAGATTAAAGACTTAGAAGACCAAATGTCCCACCTTGATAGAAACTTCGTGGCACTTAGGGACAAAGTAGATGATTTAGAAAATAGGAGTCGCCGAAATAACCTAATCATCTATGGTCTTTATGAACCCAAGAATGAGACACATGAAGAATTGTAGAAGAAAAACTGGGACTTAAAGCGGTCAGCATTGAGCGAATTCATAGGTGAGGCCGCAGTATGGAAAATAAAAATCGTCCAATTGTAATAAAGTGTCTGGATTATAAAGAAAAGCTGTCAATTTTAAAAGCTTCGCATAAACTTAAAGGCACTTTATTGTCTATTGCGGAAGATTTTTCGCATCATGTCCGTGAGCAGCGAAGGATGCTTTGGAAAACTGCTCAAGACGAAAAGGAAAAAGGGGCTAAGGTAAAGCTTATCTATGATAAGCTAAGTGTAAACGGCGTTATGTACGGTTGGGACAGTGACAAGAAATGCCGCTTTCAGTTGAAAAGTGATAGGCGGGTTTGACAAAGGCAAAATGATGATCGATTCTTGAAACTTCTTAACATCAATTGTAGGAGCGTAGTCAATAAAAGCACAGAGATTGAGGGGCTAATTATTGCTAACGATCCTGATATTGTTATACTGACTGAGACATGGCTCAGTGATGAAATATACGATAGTGAATTCGTTCCATCAGGATACCGAGTTTACAGGAAAGACCGTGGTAGTAGGGGTGGTGGAGTTTGTATAATCTACAAAAGTGCGCTTAACGTATTCTTGATGCCTGAAGTTGCCTACATTGAGTGTTTATTCTGCAAAGCCTATAGTGGCGGCCTTAGGTATATTGTTGGTGCCATGTACAGACCCCCTAACTCTGATGCTTCTACCATGGATGTGTTAAAGGAGTATTTATGTGACCATGTCAAACCTGATGATCGGATAATCCTATCTGGTGATTTCAATTTGCCTGATGTTGACTGGCTAACAATGTCCCCCAAAATTCGTAATGACAAGGTAGGAGAGGCAATGCTTGATATTGCTTTTGCCTTTGACCTTATTCAAGTTGTTGAAGGCTTCACAAGAATTCAGGATAGCAGTAAGACTATACTAGATCTTTTCTTCGTAAGCGGTAGCATTTTCGAGAACGCCACATCTCAAATCATGCCAGGAATTTCCGATCATCAGGCCGTCTTCCTTAGCCTCAGCAATGTTAAAGTCGACAAAGCTAACGAAGCTTCGTATTTTCGAAACTTTTCCAGAGCCGATGACGAAGCTATAATAGACGTGCTTTCGTTTCATCTAGATAATTTCTCTCGCAGTGATGCAAACGTTCACAATCTTTGGGCTTCTTTTACGAAACTTGTACATGAATGTATTGAACAATTTGTGCCATTGATACGCAAGAAAAACAAACGTGTGAATGCCTGGATAAGTCGTTCTACTATACATTTGCAGAGAAAATTAAAGAGGTTAAAGAAAAAACGTCGATCTGTAGGCGACTGCGTAAACCTGGAATCCAAAATTTCAGATTTGTCTCACAAAGTTAAAACACAAGTTGCAGCTGACAAAGACAAATATTTTTCAGTTTCATTACCTAGTTTCATTACTAGTTCGCCGCAGAAGTTTTGGCAAGCAATTTCCCCATCTTATACTGATGTGGATGCTTTTACCATTAATGGTGTCCAAATTACTGATGCCACAAAAATTGCAAATGCATTCAATAGGCAGTTTCAGTCCTGCTTTACTAATGATGATGGCAAATTGCCTAATTTTGTGTCACCATTACCGCCGTTGCCTGACATTACCGTAAGTGAAAAGGGAATTTTCAACATGCTCTTGAAACTTGATGTAAAAAAATCTGGTAGTGCTGACGAAATACCCAATGCCTTTCTCAAAAGGTACGCTGAATGGGTCGCCAAATATCTTTGCATTCTCTTTACAAAATCGTTGAAAGAAGGACAGCTGCCAATCGATTGGAGGACAGCCAAAGTGAAACCACTTCATAAAAAGGGTAAGAAAGATGAAATTAATAATTATAGGCCAATATCACTATTGTCAACAGTTTGTAAGTTGCTCGAGCATATAGTTCATAATCATATTTCGGAATTTCTAACTGCTCATAATGCCCTATCCGAGTCTCAACATGGATTCAGAAGCGGCTACTCTACTTGTACCCAATTAGTTCAGACCGTTTACGATTTTGCATTGACAATTAATAATGGTGAGCAGACTGACGCAATATTTATGGATTTTTCAAAGGCGTTTGATAAGGTTTCTCACAAAAAATTAATTTTCAAACTAGACAACATACTCAAAAACAAGCAGTTAACTAAATGGATTTTATCTTACCTTCATAGCCGGCAGCAATATGTTGTATTTAAAGATAAATGCTCTGAGAGGGTTTCTGTGGAATCTGGCGTCCCCCAGGGTTCGGTACTTGGACCGCTTCTTTTTCTTTTATATATCAATGACATTGTGAATGACATACCCGTTAACATAAAACTCTATGCAGACGACTGCGTTATTTACTCCGAGGTAAAAAATTCTAATGACGAAATAAAGTTATATGCCGCATTTCAAAAAGTTAAATCTTGGTGCGACAGTTGGCAGATGCCCATAAACTTTGAAAAAACCGTATTTATGCGCATTTCACACAAAAAAAGAGCCCCTCTTGTTCCAATATTGCTGTAACAATATATACCTTGCTGAGGTGCAGTATTACAAGTATCTAGGGGTTTACATTACAAACAACTTGACGTGGAATAAACATATCGATTATGTTGCAGCTTGTGCTAACACAAGACTTTCATTTCTTAGGAGAGTTCTCAAGCACTCCACTCCCACTGTGCGCTTGCTGGCGTACAAATCAACAGTTCTACCCATTCTAGATTATGCAAACGTTATATGGGATCCTTTTACGTTGACTAATAAAAAGAAGGTTGAAAAAATACAAAGAAAGGCAGCCCGTTTTATATACAACAGTTATGGTCGCACATCTGTTAGTGCACTGCTAGCGAGAGCTAATCTTCCACCAATAACTGAAAGAAACCGAATTTCTCGTCTCAAATTTTTATATCAACTAATTAAGAAGCACTATAAGATAGACACTAGCAAATTACTGTCTTTCTCCTCTGGGTATCCGACAAGGCATCGCCATAACCTCTCCATTACGCCCTTTCAAACACGCAATAACTGCTTCACGTATTCATTTTTCCCGAGAATATTCGGGGAATGGAACAACCTAACTAATGACGTTGTTTTACAGCCATCACTTGAAAAGTTTGCCTTGTGTTTAACTGCATAATATATATGTGTGCATATGTGTGTATGTATATGTATGTATATATGTGTATATATTTGAATTTGTGTAGAATTATCACCCGTGTTTTTTCCAATCCTTGCGTATGTGACTCTGTTTCTGGAATATTTATTATCCTGTACATTTTGAATTGTATTTTGTCGCCATGGTTGATTATGTATTCGTGGATTTTGTATATCAGTTTTTCCCTTTTTTTGTAATTCCGAGAACTGTACTTTGCTTCCGTATTTTTGTTCTTGTTCACCTAGGAATATTTATGATTATACTTCCCACCCTGCTATAATCCCTCATGTGGGATTTCAGTATCTACAAATAAATAAATAAATAAATAAAATGAAGTTGCTTTCTCCCTGCTACCTTTAGAGGTTACCATTTGAATGCTAACCTGTAACAGCCACACTTAGCATTTGAACGCTAAGTGTGGCTGTGAATAAGTCAAGATCATTTATGTTTCAACGACCTGTGCGATTTCCTAGATTTTTTTTCATAACCTTAGTGCACAGAATTTCACTTCGTAGTGGTAGACACTATAGTTATGACAACTTCATTTAACCACATGCAATGACCACATGCAAGTACCACATTTAACCACATTTAACCACAATTAATCACATTTAACCACATGCAAGTACCACATGCAATGAACACAATCCTGCTCTTCGCGACAGCATTCATGTTTTTGAGGAAGCTGTGCTGAAACTGCTCATCACCTTTATGATTTATTATTTTAGGAGCCCATTGAACATATGTGCAAAGCTAAAGCAATTGAGTGCAGTCTTATGAGCTTTGGTGCATCTTTTTGTAAACTTGTATGAGCTAAACACAGTTAAGACAAAACAGTTCTGTGTGTTGTTGGTAAACTGTCACAAGGCACAGCTAAATGTCGGAAAGCCTGTTAATGCCCATCACTGTGGGTGTGTTCATTATGCAGTGCAAATAATAAATTCCGACGATTCACATGCCAACTATGAAATGATCATGAGTCCTACAGTAGTGGGCAAATTTAGATTGATTCTGGCTTCCATGGGTTCAAACAAATGACAGTGTAGCCTCATAGGTGACAAGACTGCTTGTCGAAACATTTGCTTTGACCCTTTATGTTAACATATTTTTGATATTTTCAAGCTTCCAACTTTTAAAGGTCAGTTTAGTTCACCTGCACCAATCCGAACTGGTTCACAGCTATGCCCGAAAAGTTCAGAACTTGTGCGGCAGGAGTTCATCGGTGCGGCCTCGCAAGTGAATGACAAGGTGCCGACAAGGTGGAATCCTTATTTTTGTTCGCTTAATTTATTAAGGTGCAAAAATCTTGGCAAAACACGCCGCATTTATAGGGTGGGTACAGCACCTACGTCTAATGCTATGTTGTTGGTTAAGCTGTGCGAGCGGCTGCACCAAACCAGCGCCGTCAGAGCAGAAGGTACAGGAAAGTTATGAAATAGTTTTGGTGCTGTACCTCTCCTGCGCTTTTTGAAATGAATGGCAAGATTTAGAAGACGCCATTGCTGTGCCACTGAAATGAATGGCGAGGTGCAGCACTTTGTAAAATGGATCATGTGGTGCAGGCGAATCGAATAAACCCTTAAGCACACAAGAGTTTTAGCGTTTCAACCCCATAGAAATATGGCAACAGTGGCTGGGATCAAACATTGTGTTGTTGAGCTCAGCAGCGCCACACAATCTAACTAATAGTGTTACAGTTTCAACATTATTGAAGTGTAGATTCCATGCCACGGTAGGCAGACAATGCTTGTAGCCAATATAAAGCACCTCTCCACGATATCCGCGGTAAAACATTCACAAATACAGCATTACATGTGTGAGGTTAGAGATGACCTGTTGTAGTGGACATTCAGATGTTTCAACGTGCTTGCAGAGTGGACATTCGGGTGTAGTCATCCTGTCATTGCATGGCAGTCTGGAAAAACAAGTAACATCACCAGATATGAATGACTGAAATCAATGCATAATCAATGCATGAAATTTTCCAAAGTGAACAAACTCAGTTAATTAGTAAACAGCATTATTTTATACATATATGTAGTGGTACCTCATAACACGTATATCACTCAGGGCTGCTTCTTCACAAGGCATGTCATGTAGCAGGTTCCTCGCCAATTGTACACATTTGCTTCCATGCCAGGTGGGCCAGGAGGCTGTGACAGAAAAAGAAGTACTTCTCATTTATGTGATGCTTCTTTTGTCACACTATACCAAAATCAGACCCATAATTATGTGACGTTTCTCAAACGCGACTGCAGAAAACTATTAAATAGTAGGTTTTTTCACTAATATATGGGCTAGCTAAGAAGACACATGCGAGGCGACAGTGACTTATTTGCCTTCTTTTATCGCAACAGCCTGGTTGGTGTTACCTGGTGATAAAATTTCAGAATTAACTATTGAGTCGCGACTCGTTCCCACGGGAAGCCATGCACGCCGCATTTCGAACACGTTTTCCCGGTTGCAGATTGAGACGTTCAACAATTTTAAAATTTAATGCTGCAATGCACTGCCACTGTGTGACGCCTACGCAGTCATTGGCAAAAAAACTACATATGTTGATATGTACCAACTAGCCCCGCAAGCAACCATTTTAAAAAAAAACTGTAGTGGTTTCTACTCACTGGCCCGGGCTTGCAACGGGTGTTCATCCAATGAAAGCTTCAATGGTCGCTTCGTTCCCCGAAAGTCACTCGAATTCTCTTCGCGAAAGCGTTTGAACGAGTCAAAATAAACAGAACGAGAAACAGCGTGTTGGTCGGCAGAAGCTCGAAACATTTACAGCGAAACGAAACAGTCCGAGACACCTCCGAACGTACCGCGAGCCATTACTTGCCGTCGCAACCGTTGGCCGCCGCAAACTTTGAAATGAGGATAATGATGTCGATAGGCTGCTACTGACATCAAGTCAGCTGGAGCAGAAACTATTACAAAAAGTAAATAACGCAGCACATATTTACGAAAAGCTACTTGCTAGAAGAACAAAATGTTTTTTATGTGTAGCGGTACGCAAACATGTAGTATTTGATCATTTTAAAATAAAACATGGCCCCGACGAAGGCGCCTCTACAAGAAAGTGCAATAGCGCGAGTGGCGAGAGAGGTTAGTAGATTCACTCTGGGTGTATGAAGCAGAAACGCGCCGCGGTTGATTTTTTCGCCCCCAACAGGTGAGCACTTGAACTTGAGAGTTTCCGGAACCTGATATGGCCGCGTCTGGCTTCACAAGCACATGCAAGCCATATGTTGCCAGACAGCGTTGCACTGTCGGCTAGACACCGCCATATAAGACGAGGGGCGACTTTAGCCTATTATCGTATTGAAAAAATCTAGACCTATATTCCGGTTTATATGGTATTTTCAGGTTCTGAAGATGCATCAAAGTAATTGGGTACCGGTATAGCAATAAATATCAGAGCCTGGAATCGCATCGTGAAATTTTGTTGAAGTGGGACGGCAGAAAAAAAAGTGTTTGTTGTGGCGACAATATTTATGCATTGACTCCTATGGACTGCTGATGGGGAACTGTGAGTTTTTCGTTGAAGTGGTGTTCGCTGTAGCAGGGTTCGACTGTACTGTGATATTCGTACGAATATTCAAAGCATTTGAGTATTCGCACAATCATAAATAAATGCAGTGCCACAGCAAGTATTACCCACACAAGTATTCCTTTTAGACAAAGTACTGAAAAGATTTTGTTATTCTCGCACTTCCGTTGGGACTCCTGGAACATTTAAAAACTACTGCGAGATTTGGGACACAGCATGTGTAGTGATGGAAAGGACGTAATCTGCTGCCTTCAATACATTTGTGTTGTGTCGTCTGCTTCTAAATGAAAACTGACACATTTTTTATTTTGAAATGAGGTGCGGCCTCAGAGAGCCATATCGTCTACTGGCTAGCTGCGTGAAGCACTTCATGTACTCGCCGATCCGCTTGTTGTAGAAAACGCCCACTCCACTTCAGGTCGTGGGTAGCCTGTTGGGAGAACGTTGTGATGATGAGCTTTTTGCAAGTGATCTGCACTCCGCTATGCTTTAGTAGCCTTACAGTCCTGTCAGCCGACGGGGATGCCTTGGGGCTGTTACATAAGCGTGCCGTATGGCTACAACAGTGCATTCTTCCTGTATCGTGCAGGTGTTAGTGTCAGTACAGCAAGGTTGTTCGGTGGCCACGACCCACAATATTAAACTCTGCTGCAACGAACTTCTTGCGTTTCTGCAAAGCTGTGCGCACTAGAATACATTCCTGCATTCCCAGGCAGCAGTGATTGGTGGCCCAGCGTGTTCAGGTAGCTACGTATTAAAAGCATGCAGTAGGCTTAAAGTAGTGCTATACCACACGCGTGCCGTAGCAGATAGCCGAGGATGCTTTCCGTAATAAGGCTTTTTGTCGGCAAGAAGTCACACTGGTGAGTTTGTTAGTAATCGTTCTCTCGCCTTCCTTTATTCCTGTATGGCTGCGGCGATAGCGTAGTGGTTATAGCATCCGCCTCGCATGCAAGAGGTCCGTGGTTCAAATCCCGGTACCGCGCAGTTCCCAACCGGATTAAAAAAAATCCGCGTGTTGATGGAACTGCATTAAGAGGCCTGGGGTGCGGCCTCACCGGCAAACACCGCCGAGAACGCACTCCCTCACCAGAGAAGGATTGGCCACCCTGGTGCAGTATCTGGCCACTACTTCCCACATGCGTACGTCAAATAACTCACGGCCCTCAGTCCCCAGCAGCTGCGATGGAACTGACCACGGCGGCGGTCAGATCTGCAACGCAGCAGAGGGTGCTAAGAATCTCTGGACTACAGGCCGCCTTTGGAACCTGAACTTGGCAACGTTTAACGCTAGAACCTTATCTAGTGAGGGAAGTCTAGCTGTACTATTCGAGGAGCCAGAGGGTGTTAAATGGGATATAATAAGGCTCAGTGAGGTTAGGAGGAGAGATGAGGCCTATACGGTGCTACAGAATGGGCATGTCCTTTGCTATCCGGGCTTGGCTGATAGGAGAGAACTGGAAGTGGGGTTCCTAATTCACGGAAACATAGCTGGCAACATGAAGGAATACTGTAGGATTAATGTAAGGGTGTTAGGCATCGTAATTAAACTGACTGAAATATACAAGATGAAGGTAGTACAGGCTTACGCGCCTACATCCAGCCATGATGACGCTTCAGTTGAAAGCTTCTATGAAGACGTGGAATTGGCAATGAGTAAGGTAAAAACACAGTATACAATAGTGATGGGCGACTTTAATGCAAAGGTAGGGAAGAAGCAGGCTGGAGACCAGGCAGTAGGAGATTATTGAAGTTGAAGTTTATTTCAGGCAAAAGCAAAAAAAAAGAAACGTACAATTTGCCTAGGGGACCGGCGAAAAGGCACAAAAGCCTGACAAAGCGCCTGCCCCCTGTAAACCCAAAACCCACCAAAATAACACAGTGCTTAGTGTAAAGTAACGAGTCAATAAGAAATTAAGCATAAATATCTTTCTACATGCAAAAAATGTACAGGAAAACATAAATGAGCGAAAATTTGCGCAGGAGATGAAATCTATAAAGCATATGCGTGTCCGACAAATGAAACAAACTGTAGAGGACATAAAGAAAGACTAATGTAAGACATGCAAAATACCTGAAGAAACTTTAAACTTGAATACAAGGTTTCAACAATCAAGAGACAGCAACATCAATAAGGAATATGTTTGATCGATAAATGAAACACAGTTTGGATAACATAAGCAAACCTTAATGTGATATATACAAGAAAATACTTCAGGGAATATGAGACAAAGATGGTGACGGTGATTACGTTTGTGTAAATAGGAAGTGTTCCTGTATCTTCTTTTTAAAAATGCCATATGAGACTGTATTGTCAATTAGAGAAGCTACAATCGGTTGCTCGTTCAAGAAATGCGAAATTTGATACAATAGTTTTTGTGTGCCGTAATTTGTACGTGGTTTCTCATATGTATACACCCTGTGCCGTAGGCTGTGACTGTGATCTCTCGGGAGATGCCTCTGATAAAACCCTGTGCGATCAGTTCGTACCTGTTTATAAATAAGCATTGCCAATTTTTGTTTCATGACGTTGGTTACCGTAAGTATTTTATGTTCCTTAAAGAGAGGCGCGGTATGATGCCTGAATGACACCCCTGATATTAGTCGTATAGCTTTTTTTTGCAAGATGTGAATTTTGTCAGTGTTTGCTTTAGTCGTATTCCCCCATACAAGAAGACAATAATGGAGATGTGAGTGAACAAAGGAATAATATAGTTGTTTTTTCAACCACTGAGGGAGGAGTTGTCGCAATTTGCAGATTATACCCGTGGATCTGGAAATCTTGGTACGAACGTGGTTGGTGTGTAAGGACCAGTCTAAGTGTTCTTGAAAAAGTATCCCAAGAAATTTATGCGCTGTGACACGTTCAATTTTTTGCCCTTCAAATTTTATTGTAGGCTCGCTTGTGATAGCCTTATTGCGTGGGCGGAATAAAACATATTTTGTTTTTTTGGTGTTTAATTCTAATCTATTACACTTAAGCCAGTCGGATAGATGTGTCAGCCACAGGTTTGCGTGTTGTTCAAGGTGACTGAGGGAATTACCGGCGAAGAATATATTGGTGTCATCCGTGTAGAGAACAACATCGGGTGTTAGCGGTATGTTAGGTAGATCATTGATATGAATCAAGAATAGCAAAGGCCCTAAGATTGATCCTAGTGGAACGCCACAAATGATATTACCTACGTTTGATTTAGTGTCGCCGAGACTGGTGTACTGTTGCCAATTGCTTAGATAACTTTTTATAAGTTCTAGAGCCTTTCCTCTAATTCCATATGAAGGGAGTTTCCGTAATAAAATATGGTGCTTAACCGAATCGAACGCTTTTTTGAAGTCGAGAAAAATCCCTATGGTAAGTAATTTATGTTCAAAATTGTCAAGTATTTTTTCTTTAATATCCAGTAGTGCTGTTTCAGTAGATTATTTCTTTTGGAAGCCATATTGTTGTTGTATTATCACATTTTCTTGCAATAAGTAATTTGAAAGTCGTAGGTTGATAACTTGCTCAAATATTTTAGAGAATATAGGTAATAATGAGATAGGCCTATAGTTATTAAGGTCATTTTTATTACCGCCTTTAAAGATGCCAGATACTTTCGCAATCTTTGGCTCATCAGGAAAAATACCCGAACTAAGAATTGTGTTAGCGATATGTGAAAGCGGCTTACTTATGGTATGGGCAACTGCTTTAATAGGCTGGGGTTTTAAGTCATCCACGCCACATTCACAATTATTTTTTAATTTTTGCAACAGTTTGTATATTTCGGACTCGGATGTGGGAAACAAGAAAACAGAGGATGAAATGTTGCTAGTTACATAAGTATGATTGCTTATCTCCCCAGCAGTAGTCCCACAATCACCAACTCTAAGGAAGTGTTCATTGAACCTATCTGCAAGTGGCGGACCTGAGCATGGTTCACCGTCAATCACAAGCTCCGATACAACCGATTTATCATCTTTGCACATAAGGTCATTGACCTTTTTCCAAACTTTCCTGGAGTCGTTCGATATACCAGCAAACATATTTTCGTAGTACGCAAAACGCGCTTGTTTAATATCAGTGCCAAGTTTATTTCTAATTTTTTTGTATGTAGCTAATGTGTCCAAGTTTTTTGTTCTGATAAATACACTAAACAGATTATCACGCTCTTTTATTCTTGTTAAAAGGTGTGAATCTATCCATGGTTTTCTAGACCTATGGGTTTTTCTAATCGTTGTCTTAGGAAATGCAAAGTCATAGAGACCTTTGATAGTGTTTAGAAAGAGGCGGTACGAAGCAACTGGATCTTTGATCGCTGTCACAGAGTTCCAATCTGTACCTTCAACTAAGTGTTGAAAAATCGCAATCTTATCCGCAGATATTATTCTGCATTTAATGGTTGTATTCTGAATAGTTTGGTCATGTCTTGATAAGTATGTCTTGAAGAAAATAAAGAAGGGCAAGTGGTCGCTTAAGTCTGCTATCAGTACACCTGCGTCGCATTCACATGGCTGATAGTTTGTAAAACATAAGTCGAGTAGCGTTTCAGATATGTCTGTAATTCTTGTTGGCATGTTAATTACGTTTTGATACCCAAAAGAGCAGAAAGTATCAATGAGATTTTGCCTATTAGATGTTGTTGCCAATAAGTCGATATTAAAGTCACCACAGAAAATCGCAGGAAATCCAGATTCACAACAGTATTCTAGAACACTTTCAAGATAATTAAGAAACACAGTAACAGAACCAGAAGGGGGTCTGTACATGAGGACGACAATTGTGTCCATGCATTTGATCATTAAACATTCATAGTCAAGTTCAATATGGGAGTATTCCAAAGTATTTTCATATTGGAGGGAGTTTTTAATATAAATCGCCAGACCACCTCCTCTTCTGTTCTCTCGTGATATTTGAATACATTTGTATCCAGCGAAATGTACATCAGGGTTATCACCGGAAAACCAGGTTTCTGTGAATGTCATGATATCGAAATTATGTTCGAGTGTATCGAAAAAAAAAGGCTTATAGATTCTTGTTTATGCCTCAGACTACGGGCATTTAGATTTAACAAGGATAGGTGTTTGACGTTTCGTGTAGCTTTTAATTGCCGAAAAGAAAAGGCATCATAATAATTCTGCAACTGTGTGAAAAAAGCCATGAATTAAGTCGGCCAGAAAAGGAACTTTCTAGTTTTTGTTTTTGGTTCCGTAGCCCTTCTAGATCTTCAGCAGTTCGTATGTTAACAATTTGATGAAGTGGGCTTCGTCGCATGAACATTTTCCCATTCTTAACCCAAAAAAACTGATAATGCAGCTCACGGGCTTTACACCTAATCAGCCAGAACAGCATTTGGTTCTGTGCAGTTAAGTTTTCATTGAAAAAGATCTTGGACTTTGATTTCCTTAGTTCTTGTCGCTGTTTGAGCCAGATATCTCGCGTCAGTCGAGACGTGAAGCGTACCAATATAGGGGCGGGCTTATCAGCCTCGTCTTGCCCTGCTCTTTTCGGAAGCCTATGGGCGGCTTCTACATCCGATTCTGATAGCCTAGGCAGCTTTAAGTCATTTGCCAGTATGTTCAATTTTTCGAGAACATTTTCATTCATTTGTTGCGGAAGCCCGTAAATTTCAAGGTTTAGTCTTCTGCCGTATTGGTCTAGATCCTTCATTTTTTGCTTGAGTTTGTCAATTTTCTGCTCTTCCACGCGTTCTTCAAGCTTTTTCACTCGTGTCTTTAGGCAGTCTATATCTGCACCTTGTTTTTTCATTTGTGCTATTACGTCATCGTACTTATCGGACATTGCTTGTACGGACTGTTCAATGGTATCAATGGTGGCAATAATGCCTTCTAGAGCGTCCACTTTCTCTTTGATTGTCAGTAGTATGTTCAGTTTACCGTGTATTTCAGCAATTTCATTAGCAAGGTCTATTTCACGGTCCATTTTTTCTTTTGCATTACTCGGGCCGCCTTGAATATTCGCAGTTCTGCAAGTCGGACATTTCCAAGAAGTTCTGGCCTCAGACGATTTCTTTTTGTATGCGCTTTCGGTTACGCCTGAGCATGAGCCGAGATGATACTCATAATTGCACTCTGAACATGATAAATATACAGAATCAGTTGGGATACACTTGTGACAGGCAACGCAGTTTTTTGCCATTTCGTTCAGCAGCAGCGACAACCAGGTCTCTCGCTAACGTTTAAAACAGTGTAAAAGAATAAAGTCAAGCACCAACCTGCAAGTTGGAAGACGGTCACGTTAGGGATACCGCGAACAGGCCTTTCGGTGCCACTGCTGCTGAGCGTGTGTGCTATTGCGCTCAATGTTCACTGCTTTTGAAGATGGTCCTTGATGGCGTAGGTCAGCACGTGGTCCTTTGGTCGTCGCGTGTTCGTTCGTATCCTGCTCCAGTGAAGCTCCTGCGCGTCGATTCCTGCAAGTTGGAAGACGGTCACGTTAGGGATACCGCGAACAGGCCTTTCGGTGCCACTGCTGCTGAGCGTGTGTCATCGGTACTAAAAACGCCAGAGGAGAGCTACTAGTAGAATTCACAGAACGCAATTATTAACGGATTTTGAATACCTTCTACCGAAAACGAGAAAACCGCAAGTGGACATGGAGGAGCCCTAATGGCGAAAATAAGAACGAAATAGACTTTATATTGAGTGCACACCCTGGAATCGTGCAGGATGTGGAAGTGATTGGCAAGGTACGATGCAGTGACCATAGAATGATACGGTCTCGAATTCGCCTAGACTTGAAGAAGGAACGACAGAAACTAATACGCAAGAAGCCAATCAATAAGCTAGCACTGAGAAGGAAAGTACAGGAATTCAGAGTGTAGCTGCAGAACAGGTACTCGGCTCTTAGTGGGGAAACCAACCTTAGCGTAGATACAATGAATGATAATCTGGCGAGTGTGCCATGGAAGTTGGAGGCATAGTAATTAGACAGGACACTGGCAAGCTTTCCCAGGAAACGAAGAACCTAATTAAGAAGCGTCAAATCATGAAAGTGTCAAGTACAACAGACAAAATAGAACTGGCAGAGCTTTCGAAGTTGATTAATAGACGTAAGGTATGCAATGTAAAAAGGTATAACATGGAGAGAAGCGAACACGCTCTGAAAAAGGGAGGAAGTGTCAAAGCATTGAAGAGGAAACTTGGGATAGGCAAAAGTCGGATGTATGCACTAAGGGACAAAGACGGCAAAATAACTACCAATATGGATAGATAGTTAAAATAGCGGAGGAGTTTCACAGAGATCTGTACAGTAGCCGAGACAACCACGACCTTAATACTATAAGAACTAGCAGTAACCCAGATTACACCCTACCAGTAATGATAGAAGAAGTCAGAAAAGCTATGGAGAGCATGCAAAGGGGCAAAGCTGCTGGTGAGACTCAGGTAACATCAGATCTGCTGAAAGATGGAGGACAGATTGTGTTAGAAAAACTAGCCACTCTGTTTACGAGGTGTCTCCT
The DNA here is from genome assembly GCF_043290135.1 of Rhipicephalus microplus. Classification (NCBI taxonomy): domain Eukaryota; kingdom Metazoa; phylum Arthropoda; class Arachnida; order Ixodida; family Ixodidae; genus Rhipicephalus; species Rhipicephalus microplus. Next base: position 124,816 of record NW_027464920.1, read on the forward strand.
GACGGGAACAGTACCAGAGTCTTCGAAGAACGCTAACATAATCTTAATACTTAAGAAAGGAGATGACAAAAACTTGAAGAATTACAGGCCGATCAGCTTGCTCTCTGTAGTATACAAGCTATTTACAAAGGTAGTTGCTAACAGAGTAAAGAAAAGATTAAAATTCAATCAACCAAAGGAACAAGCAAGATTTCGAACAGGCTACTAATCAATTGACCACAATCATACTATCAATCAGGCAATATAGAAATGCTAAGAGTATAACCAACCACTATACATAGCCTTCATAGATTACGAGAAGGCGTTTGATTCAGTAGAAATATCAGCCGTCATGCAAACACTGCGGATTCAGGGCGTACATGAAGTATAAATAAACATTCTGGAAGAAATCTACAGGGGATCAACTGCTACCATAGTGCTTCATGAAGAAAGCAATAGACTACCAATCAAGAAGGGTGTAAGGCAGGGGGACACAATTTCCCCAATGCTATTTACTGCGTGCTTACAGGAGGTTTTCAGAAGCCTAGAATGAGAACAGTTAGGGATAAGAGTCAATGGAGAATACCTTAGTAACCTGCGCTTCGCCGATGACATTGGATTGCTGAGTAACTCGAGGGACGAATTGCAACTCATGATTACGGAGTTAGACAAGGAGAGCAGAAAGGTGGGTCTTAAAATTAATCTGAAGAAAACGAAAGTAATGTACAACAACCTCGGCAAGGAGCAGTGCTTCGAGATAGGTAATAGTGCACTTGAAGTTGTAAAAGACAATGTCTACTTAGGGCAGGTAATAACCGCAGAGCAAAACCACGAGATTGAAGTAACTAAAAGAATAAGAATGGGGTGGAGCACATTCGGCAAGCACTCTCAAATTATGACAGGTACATTGCCACTATCCTTGAAAAGGAAGGTATATAACAGCTGTATCTTGCCGGTACTTAGCTACGGAGCAGAAACCTGGAGACTTACACAGAGGGTTCAGCTTAAATTGAGGACAACGCAGCGAGCAATGGAAAGAAAAATGGTAGGTGTAACCTTAAGAGACAAGAAGAGAACAGAGTGGATTAGGGAACAAACAGGGGTTAAGGATATCATAGCTGAAATCAAGAAGAAGAAATGGACATGGGCAGGGCATGTAGCGCGTAGACAGGATAACCGCTGGTCATTAAGGGTAACTGACTGGATTCCCAGAGAAGGGAAGCGGGTTAGGGGGAGACATAAGGTTATGGGCAGATGAGATTAAGAAGTTTGCTGGTATAAATTGGCAGCAGCAAGCACAGGACCGGGTTAACTGGCGGAACATGGGAGAGGCCTTTGTCCTGCTGTGGACGTAGTCAGGCTGATGATGATGATGATGATGAGATCTCATTATTATTGCGTAAAATACGAAAAACGAGCACTTGAGTGTACACTTGTTTCCCTTATTCATTAACGAGGGTCTCGTACTGGCAGACTTGGTGCCTCTAGGTTGTATACGGTGGACTATTGGTCAGCTGCCAGTTAGCAATAAGTTTACGTGCTACGTGACGCCAGACAGGCTCATAAGGAGTGTGCCACGCTCGCCGCCATCACTACTAGTGGCGCTGACTGACACTCGCACGTTTAAATTGACATAGATAACCAATAAAGTGGCTGAGAAGATGGCTGTCATGGTAGCTCAGTGGTAGAGCATCGAACGCGTTATTCGAAGGTCGCAGGTTCGGATTCTGTCCACGGCAAGGTATCTTTTCTCCCACTTTTCTTTCTTCTCATTTACAATATAGTTGGCCTAATAACTGACCCTGTACCTTCATTGGCATTATTGTCTGTTAGATCTCATTAATACGTTGTAAAACACAAAAAACGAGCCCTTAAGTTTACAGTTGTTCTTATATATATATATATATATATATATATATATATATATATATATATATATATATATATATATATATATATATATATATAACAAGAAATGGAGGATGGTCACAAACGAAAACTTTTTATTTTTCCTACGTTTCAGCCGGAGACCGGCCTTCAGGCCTGTCCCCGGCTGAAACATAGGAAAAATGAAAACTTTTTGTTTTGCCCATCCTCCACTTCTTGGTATTTTTTCACCGGATCCAACGACACCTTCTTTTTCATAAATATATATATATATATATATATATATTGTGTCGAAGCCTTCGAACAGTAGGTCATCCTCTCCAGCGCCTTCTAGTGGGTCGCCGTTTTTGTAAAAAGAAGAGCAGCTCGTGCAGAGAGTCTTTCACAGTGGTAGCAGGCAGCGCAGATGTTTCAGCGTAGCGTGTCAAATGATCGACGGCGACGATAATCCACCAGTTGCCTCGAAAAGTGTTAGGTAGAGGACCATAAATATCAATTTCAACGCGGTTCAATGGTCTC